>NC_089261.1:64629462-64929462 GCF_963930625.1 Muntiacus reevesi
AAATTGCACAGACTTTAAGGGTAAATTTGATGGGGTTTGACATATGTAGACACTTGTGAAACTCTCACTACCGTCAAGATTCCCAGTGGATCCATCACCCCTGAATGTCTCCTTGTGTTCCTAGTACTTTGTTCTTCCCTTCATCATCTCGAGACACCACCAGATATTTTGTCATAGAGTAGTTTGCATTTTACAAAATTTTATTGATAAAGAAGTCATGTAGTGTATGGTCTGGCTTCTTTTATTTAATTAAAAATTTTTTTTAAAGAAAGTTTTACAATGTTGTGCTGGTTTCTGCCATACAACAATAACAGATCAGCCATAATTCTGCACACATCTCCTCCCCACCCCACCCCCATCATCACAGAGTACCAGACTGGGCTCCCCGCGCTACACAGCATCTTCTCACCAGCATCCGTCTTCCACCTAGAGCCTGTTCTACAGCGTGAAGTAAGTCAGAGAGAGAAAAACAAGTACAGCATATTAATGCATATACATGGAATCTAGAAAAATGATACTGATGAACCTATCTGTCGGGAAGGAAATAAGACGCAGATGTAGAGAATGAACTTACGGACACAGTGGGTGAGGGAGACAGTGGGACGAATGGAAAAGTAGCATCAACATACATACATGATTGGGTCTGGCTTTCTAAAAAATTAATTAATTAATTTTAATTGGAGGCTAATTACTTTACAATATTGTGGTGGTTTTTGCCATACATTGACATGAATCAGCCACGGGTGCCCTGGGACAACCCAGAGGGACAGGATGGGGAGGGAGGTGGGAGGCGGATTCCGGATGGGGACACATGTACACCCGTGGGTGTGGCTTCTTTTACTCAAGAAAGTTATTTTGAAATTCATCCTTGTATTTGCATGGTGCTGCTGCTGAGTAAAATTCCATTGGATAGAAATGCCACTTTAAAAAAACTATTTCAAATCTCTTTCCTTTTTTAAATTTATTTTCTTGAAGTATAAAGCATTTCACTGTGTGGATCACAATAAACTGTGGAAAGTTCTGAAAGAGATGGGAATACCAGACCCCCTGACCTGCCTCTTGAGAAACCTGTATGCATGTCAGGAAGCAACACTTAGAACTGGCCATGGAACAACAGACTGGTTCCAAATAGGAAAAGGAGTACGTCAAGGCTGTATATTGTCACCCTGTTTATTTAACTTATATGCAGAGTACATCATGAGAAACGCTGGGCTGGAAGAAGCACAAGCTGGAATCAAGACTGCCAGGAGAAATATCAATAACCTCAGATATGCAGATGACACCACCCTTAAGGCAGAAAGTGAAGAAGAACTAAAGAGCCTCTTGATGAAAGTGAAAGAGGACTGTAAAAAAGTGGGCTTAAAGCTCAACATTCAGAAATCAAAGATCATGGCATCTGGTCCCATCACTTGACGGCAAAGAGATGGAGAAACAATGGAAACAGTGAGAGACTTTATTTTTCTGGACTCCAAAATCACTGCAGGTGGTGATTGCATCCATGAAATTAAAAGACGCTTACTCTCCTTGGAAGGAAAGTTATGACCAACCTCGACAGCATATTAAAAAGCAGACATTACTTTGTCAACAAAGGTCCGTGTAGTCAAGGCTATGGTTTTTCCAGTGGTCATGTATGGATGTGAGAGCTGGACTGTGAGGAAAGCTGAGCACTGAAGAGTTGATGCTTTTGAATTGTGGTGTTGGAGAAGACTCCTGAGAGTCCCTTGGACTGCAAGGAGATCCACCCAGTCCATCCTAAAGGAGCTCAGTCCTGGGTGTTCATTGGAAGGACTGATGCTGAAGCTGAAACTCCAATACTTTGTCTGCTTGATGCAAAGAGCTGACTCATTTGAAAAGACTCTGGTGCTGGGATAGATTGAGGGCAGGAGAAGGGGATGCAGAGGATGAGATGGTTGGATGGCATCACCGACTCAGTGGACATGGGTTTGGGTAAACTTCGGGAGTTGGTGATGGACAGGGAGGCCTGGTGTGCTGCAGTCCATGGAGTCGCAAAGAGTTAGACACGACTGAGTGACTCAACTGAACTGAACTGATAGTTGATTTACGGTGTGGTGGTAATTTCAGCTATACAGCAAAGTGACTCAGTTATACACATATTCTTCTTCATATTATTTTCCATTTTGGTTTAACATAGAATATTGAATATAGTTCCCTGTGCCACAGAGTAGGACCTTGTTTATCTACTCTATAATGTAATAGTTCACATCTGCTAATCCCAAACTCCCAACCCAGCCCTCCCCTAGCCCCTTTGGCAAACACAAGTCTGTTCTCAATGTCCATGAGTCTGTTTCATAGATAAGTTCATTTGTGTCATATTTTAGATTCCACATATGTGATATCATGTGATATTTGTCTTTTTCTGACTTACTTCATTTAGCATGATAATCTCCAGGTATATCCATGTTGCTGCAAGTGGCATTATTTCACCAAATCTGTTTCTTTTTCAACATTGTTTCCACTTGCTCTTCAGTGAATGAGATGGTGGACCTGAAGTCATGAGAATTCTTCACCCTATTATACATGAAATGACTCCCTTGAATGTGTTTTATTTTAGTGGCAAAGAAATGGACTTCCTGAGTTCATCCAGGATGTCAGCAACTGCACAAGCCAGGTTTCCAGAGAGTGAAGCAATGAACAGAATATGTAGGGACTTCCATATGTGGCGGAGAGGTACAGAAGATGAATCAGCCTAGAGATCTTGGAAAGAACAGAAGTAAGTGGTCAGATTGGAGATGGTGCTCATAAAACATTGCCTTTAAAAAAAGGTAAATTTGCCAAGCTTTTCCTGGGTGTTTTTTTTCTTATAAAAATGTTTCATACATTCCTACTATTTATGAAATTCAAGGACTTTCATTTTAGCCTTCCTGCTGTTCATTCATAGTTTCCATTAGTGTTTCAGCAAAACATTAAAATTCATTTTATCTAGAGCACAATGGAATAAAATGAATACAAGGAGACAAGAATACAATTTGAGAATTCAAATATCTTCTGGTTTAGTCCAGACTCTCTAGTATGCATTTTTCTTTATTTTCTTTATTTAAATATTAGTAATTTGGCTTGTGAAGTCGCTCAGTCATGTCTGACTCTTTGTGACACCGTGGATTGTAGCTTTCCAGGCTCCTCTCTCTATGGGATTTTCCAGGCAAGAATACTGGAGTGGGTTGCCAGGTCCTTCTCTAGGGGATCGTCTCAACCCAGGGATTGAACCCTGGTCTCCTGCATTGCTGGCAGATTCTTTACCCTCTGAGCCACCAGGGAACTTCATTAATGATTTATTTAAATCAAATTAGCCCCACATAACCTTTTCCTTGCTTACACTGTAGATGGATGTCTCTTCCCCAGCTGACATGAATGGATTTATTTCTTTTTCCTGCAGACAAAAACTATGATGTGTAAGGTCAGTGGAAGCCTGGTTGTTTATGATTGCTCTCTTGAGGTTAGGGATTAGCGGTCAGGTGTGGGCAGAAGGGAGGGTTAGGACACCATTGGCATGGGCAATGCTAGGACTTTCAGCCTTAGGAGAGACAGCCGGATTGTAAAGGCAAGTTGCCTTCCTTGGCCAGAAAGTGAGTGACAGAGAAAAGGGGTCTGTTGAGACAGAACCTCCACGCTAGACACTGAGGAGCTTCTTCAGGTCTTTCTCCTAATTCCATTAGAATCCAAGTCCTAGGAACACTCTCACACTGTTGGTGGAAATGTAAGTTGGTACAGCCACTATGGAAAACAGTCTAGAGGTTTCTTAGATAACTAAAAATAGAATTACCATATGATTCAGCAATCCTACTCCTTGGCATTTATCCAGACAAAATTATAATTTAAAAGGATACACTCACCCTCTGTGGGCTTCCCTGGTGGCTCAGATGGTAAAGAACCTGCCTGCAATGCAGGAGACCCGGGTTCAATCCCTGGGTTGGGAAAATCCGCTGGAGACAGGAATGGCAACCCACTCCAGTATTCTTGCATGGAGAATTCCCGTGACAGAGGTCCTGGTGGGCTACAATCCATGGGGTTGCAAAGAGTGACACAACTGAGTGATTAATGCACACACAAGACACACACACACACACACACACACACTCCCCTATTTTCATAGCAACACCATTCACAATAGCCAAGACATGGAAACCACCTAAATGTCCATTAATAGATGCATTAATAAGATGTGCCACATATATACAATGGAATACCACTCAGCCATAGGAAAGAATTAAATAATGCCATTTGCAGCAACATAGCTGCAACTAGAGATTATCATCCTAAGTGAAGTAAGTCAGAAAGAGAAATACAGATACCATATGATATCACTTGTATGTAGAATCTAAAATATGACACTAACAATCCTATCTACAAAGCAGAAACAGACTCAGAGGCACAGAGAACAGACTTGTGGCTGCCAATGGGGAGGCAATTGGGGGAAGGATGGTATGGGAAGTTAGAATTAGCAAATGTAATCTGCTAATTCTTTTATGTATAGAATGCACACACAGCAAGGTTCTATTGTATAACACAGGGAACTGTGTTCAATATCCTATGATAAATCATCATGGAAAAGAATATTAGAAAAAGAATGTATACATATATACAACTGAATCGCTTTGCTATACAATGGAAATTAGCACATTGTAAACAAAACTGTAAATCAACTATACTTCAATTTTTAAAAATTAAAAAAGTCCTATTGACTGTGTATCCTTAGCCTCTTCTTGGGCCATCTTCTCTTCTCGCCTTGACTTTGCTTTGACTTAATGCCCGTCACCTGTCAGCCATGTCTCACCTGATGATGACTGCATAGGTGCTCATCTGATGTCCCACAGGACAAAGGTCAAGTCCTAAACACGGTGTCCCTGCTTCACCTGACCACCACCGACATCTGCAGCCTCTTGTCCAGCTGTGCCAACCCTCCAGCCACGTCAAAGCTCTCGCAGTTTCCAGTAAGCACTTTTTGAGAAAAATTAATTCCCAAATCCTACCTTGGGATATTCTGATTCAGTGGGTCCACAGTTAGAATGATGACTCTCATTAGCTCAAGGTGCTCCCCAGGTGATGGGGATGATGGGGTGGTCAACTAGGTTTTGGAGCCCCTGGACTACATCATCCTTTGGGAATTAACTGGGTCAATATGCACAAAGCACCTTGTAAGTTGTCCTTCCCCATGAAGACATCATACAGTGTGACTGCATCAGGACTGATGAGAAAAAGCAGGCTGCAAGCCCCGAGGTTAATGCAGATGGGAGCTCTCTTCTCTCCCAGCAAAACTGGGGCAGGATCAGCAAAGCTGACCTTCTGCAAAAGCAGCCACAAGGCCAATCCAAGAAAAGTTCTCAATAATCCTGGCTTCTCTAACTGATTTTTTTAATGTCAAAATTATTTTATCAAATGATTCATAGAATGAACCCAAGTCCCAGCATACACTGTTAGTAGGGTCCCAACAGTCTTTCTTTCCTATGGTCCTACTTGCTGAGCCCAGGTTTGTTTTAGGGTCTGTGATTCAGGAAAGGCTAATGATGATGGACTTTCTCCTTCTAAACCTGGTTTAGACAGGTTCTAGGCAATTAGATACCAGGGGAGACCTGCTCAGGCGTTTCTGGGAAGGAGTGCTTGATCCTAAGAGGAGATTCTTTGCCCTTTCTGCCCATTGACTATTTGGGGTATGTGTGCTTGGGGTGCCTGAAACTGATAACCATCTTGCCATTTTGAAGGGAATTAACGCAAAGTCAACACCCTGAAGAAGGCAGAATAGAAAATGGGAGGAACCTAGGTCCTCTACAAGGTTGCTGAGCCATCAAATCCACCAACCCCAGAATTACTTTAAATATAAGATGACAAATCCTCTTACTGCTTTAAGCCGTTTTGAGTTGGGTTTTCTCTAATTTGCAACAGCAAGTATTCTGATATACTAACCTAGAAAACAGATTAAAATGGGCAAATTATTATTAAACATTTGTTTTATAGGCTTTCACTCACAATTTTTATTTATTAGAAGCCAATCAAGGAGATAATGGAAAATCTTTGTGACACGTAATTTAAAACAGGGACTTAGGGCCATAAATTGAAGTTACATCAGCCTAAACATCCAATTTATTTTAGCATTTTTTTGATTGTATAATTGTGAGGGAAGACTGATTCCCACAGATGAGTAGCTGCAAATGGTAACAGGTTATGAAAAACCTATTTGCTTTGCAAATTCCAGACATTTTATAGTTAATAGTGATAGCAAGAAAAGCTTTATTCCAATATCTGGGCTCAGACACTCAAAGTTAGGTTGGCAGGCACAAGCTTACGTGCTGATTGTTAAAAGCTGGTATATAATATATTATTTGTTTACAATTAAAAACATATGGTATTTAAAATTTTTCAATAAAACATTTGCAAAATTCCCCAAAAATCTTCACAGAATCTTAGGGTCCTTAGAACATACTTTGAAAACTTCTGTCCTAAGTGTAATTAAATTATGCTAATTATATATAATTAATTTAAAATCCAGGTTTCAAATGTTGTAGACAAGATCCTTCCCTCCTGCTCTAATTCCAATTTCCAAGAGCTCAAAGCCAGACCTTGTATAATGTCATTCAAGTCTGGCAATAAGACAAACACTCCATTAGCATAATAGGAGATGAGCTCCTGGGAGATTATGATTCATGGAGGAAACAGACTGAGTGAGGGACCAGACCACAGAGAGGACTTCTGTTCTCTTACCTTTTCCTCCCTCTTGGTCAACAGCATCCCCAGCCCCATGACCACCCTCAGAAACAGAACCACACAGAAGATACTGACAATCCACACTGAGGCCAGACAAGAGAAAGCAGAAGCTGGACAGATAATGGTGGGGTTTCTGGGGGAAATGAGTCAAGGACCAGAAAAAAACAGAGAGAAGGAAGAAGTAAGGAAGCTGGCCCAGGGGATACGATCTCTCTCTCCCGGCTGTGCATTTGGCTTCGTGGTGCATCTCCGGAATCCAGGATGAAGGCCTCCATCTGGGAAAAAAGATGGATAAAATGAGGAAAGCCACTATCTCCAGTACCCACTGTGATGGTTTTGACATATGTCCATGAATTCTTCGTTCTTTCTCCCTTTAAATGGTGGAATCTAATTGCCTTGTTCTTAACTGTGGGCTGTGTTTAATGGCTTGTTGTTGTTGTTCAGTCTTTAAGTCATGCCCAACTATCTGTGATCCCATGGACTGCAGCACAACAGGCTTCCCTGTCCTTCACTATCTCCCAGAGTTTGCTCAAACTCATGTCCATTCAGTTGATGATGCCATCCAACCATCTCATCTTCTGTTAGCCCCTTCTCCTCCTGCCCTCAATCTTTCCCAGAATCAGGGTATTTTCCAATGAGTTGGCTCTTCACATCAGGTAGCCAAAGTATTCGAGTCTCAGCATCAGTCCTTCTAATGAATATTCAGGCTTGATTTCTTTTCGGATTGACTGGTTTGATTTCCTTGCTGTCCAAGGGACTCTCAAGAGTCTTCTCCAGCACCACAGTTTGAAAGCATCAATTCTTTGGGTCTTAGCCTTTTTTATGGTCCAACTCTCACATCTATCCATGACTACTGGTAAAACCATAGCCCTGATTATACAGATCTTTGTAGACAAAATAATGTCTCTGCTATGCTGTCTAGGTTTGTCATAGCTTTTCTTCCAAGGAGCAAGTGTCTTTTAATTTCATGGTTTCAGTAACCATCTGCAGAGATTTTGGAGCCCAGGAAAATAAAACCTGACACTTTCCACTGTTTCCCCATCTATTTGCATGAAGTGATGGGACCAGATTCCATGATCGTAGTTTTTTGAATGTTGAGTTTTAAGCCAGCCTTTACACTCTCCCCTTTCACCTTCATCAAGAGGCTCTTTAGATCCTCTTTGCTTTTTGCACAGGTGGTATCATCTGCACATCTGAGGTTATTGATATTTCTGCTGTCAATCTTGATTCCAGCTTGTGCTTCATCCAGCCCAGCATTTCCCATGATGTACTCGGCATATACATTAAATAAGCACGGTGACAATACACAGCCTTGACGTACTTCTTTCTCAATTTTGAACCAGTGTGTTGTTCCATGTTCAGTTCTAACTGTTGCTTCTTGACCTGCATACAGGTTTCTCAGTAGGCAAGTAAGGTGGTCTGGTATTCCCATCTCTTTAAGAATTTTCCACAGTTTGCTGTGATCTACACAGTCAATGAAGCAGAAGCAGATGTTTTTCTGGAACTCCACTGCTTTTTCTGAGATCTAACTGATGTCGGCAATTTGACCTCTGGTTCCCGTGCTTTTTGTAAATCCAGCTTGTACATCTGTCTGGAAGTTCTCTGTTCATGTACAATAGACTGTGGTGGAAGTGATGGTATACGATGACTAAGATGAAGACCTAAAAGGCATGGTGTCTTTCTTCTTGTTTTGACTCTTGAGTCACTCACTTTAGAGGAAGCCAGCTACAATGTCAGGAGGACACTCAGCTGCCTTGTTGGAGGCCCACGTGGTGAGGAACTGAGGCCTCCTGACTATCGCCGTCTGTAGGAATCATCTTGCTGGGTGATCCTGCAGCCCCAGTTGACATCTTGCTTATAACCTAATGAGAGATTCTAAGCTAGAATCACCCAGCTAAGCTGCCCCCACACTCCTGACCCACAGGAACTGCAAGATAATAAATGTCAGTTGTTCTGAGTCACTAAGTATCGGGTAATTTGTTATGCAGTAACAGCTAGCTCACCATGAATAACGGTTGTCACTGAAAGTCAAAGTAAAGGATGCCTGGAACCCACTCTGGGGTTCATGTGTGAGCTGGCTGGTAGGAACATTTTCTGATAGAAGCCCACGCCCCAGTTCCATAACAAAGACTGGGCTGGAGCTACATATGTCTTTTGTGTTAAAAAAAAAAAAAAGAAGTGCCGTGCAACAAGCAGAAGCTTGCAGTAGAATCACATGGGAGCCTTTAAAAGGTGTGCAGTTGGGGTCCATATCCTGGAGATTCCGCTTCAATATTTCTGGGAGTGGCCTGAGATCTGTGAGGCATAAAATCTCTCGGGTATTTAATCTCTTGGTGCTGCCAAGGTAAGAGCCCCAGGTGCCCAGTGACCTTTCCTGTGGGTGCCCCGCTCCACTGGTCCCCCTGCCCCTACCCCCGTAACTCCCCCCATCAAGCTCAGACACCTCATCTCTCACACTGGCCATGTTCACCTGTCAAGGTTTGGATGAAGTTTTATGAACTCTTCTTTGAAAGATGCCCAGAACATTAAAAGAACCATTAATGTGGTTTTTGTAGTAGAATGTTTTCTTCAATAAAGAAAATAGGGAGGGAGAGAACAGAATGAAAGATCCAGCATTCCTTTTAGTAGTGGACATTTTTCAGTGTCAGACAAATCAATAACCAGCAGATATTCAGTTTGCAAAATAAGACATAGACTCTTGGGTGACAGACCGCTGAGCTTATGAGACGAGGTGGGAAAGAATCGGGCTTCTTAGCAGCAGAAGCACGACTCCTGCTGAGGAGTCCAGGTTCACAATCTCCCCCCACCCCCCCAACCAGCACCACCCCAGAGAGATGTGAAGTATGAAGACCATATCTCCTTTCAACTCAGTAAATAAAGATGTCAGTGATCACATCTGAGCACCAGTGAAGAGACCCAGGGATCCAGAAGGAGATAGTTCTGGTCTCATGCCTGCATGCTAAGTCACTTCGGTCGTGTGTCTTTGCAACCCTATGGACTGTAGCCCACCAGGCTCCTCTGTCCATGGGCTTCTCCAGACAAGGATACTGGAGAGGGTTGCCATGCCCTCCTCCAGGGGATCATCTCAACCTAGGGGCTGAACTCACGTCTCTTACATCTCCTGCATTGGGAGAAAGGTTATTTACCATTAGCAGCGTCTGGAAAGCCCATTTCTGTTCTCAGTCATGCCTAATAAAACTCTTGAATTGATTCTAAAGAAACATCTTATTTGAAAATGGCAAGGCAGGCTATGCCATGGGTTAGGGCTCAGGCTCTAGAGTTGGACTCCTTGGGTTCAATTTCCTGTTCTCTTATGTCCTGTTGACCTCTACTCTGCCTCAGTTTCCTCATCTGTACAATGGGGGGGGGGGTGTAAAATGACATCTGCCTCATAGGCTGGCTATTAAAGGAGGTCATTTTTCCCACTGGCAGCAGCAGAAGACCATGTGGGGCGCAGGAGATGACGAAGCCCAGCCTGGCTTGTGTCCTAGTTAGAGAACTGTGGCTAGTACTCAGGGCGAAGAGCTTTGCAGGACTAGACTCACGCTTGCCTGATTTACTGATCATCATGAGGCCAGTCAGCCATGTCTGCTTCCTAGAGCTGGTTAGAGGCTTCCTCCTATTGTGTTTCTGAGGAAACAAACTGCAGGGCATGCCGAGGGCATGTCTCCCACCCCCCTCACCTCTCAGCTCTTCTCCCAGCGGCCCCGCTCTCGCCGCCTCCCCCCGCCGTCAGTACACCCAGCCCCCACCCTGTGCAGACTCTTTCGGAGGAGACTTTTTTTTGGAACCGCTGTCTCCGACTGGTGAGCAGGGCTCTTTAATCTCCCTACCTGAGACCCTACATTCAGGTGGGAGACTTCTGGCTTTGGGCAGAGCCACCAAGAATGACGTTTACCCCAAGGAAGGAAACGGATGTCTCTGGGACATCTCCTCCTTCACCGTCAAAGGGCTCCTCAGTTCCATTCACACTCCATGGGCTTGGGATGCCTGTCCGCGGGGAGACCAGACCTGCCTGGAGCTGTGGCTCCCTCTGAGCACCCTTCAACCACTGAACCATGACCAGGAAAGACAGGTGACAAAACACAGCCTCACTTTGCATGTTGGCTACAAGGCTGCATATTGTCACCTTGCTTATTTAGCTTCTATGCAGAATACATCATGGGAAATGCCAGACTGGATGACTCAGACCGGAATCACGACTGTGGGGAGAAATATCAACCTCAGATATGTAGATGATACCACCCTAAAGGCAGAAAGCGAAGAGGAACTAAAGAGCCTCTTGATGAAGGTGAAAGAGGAGAGTGAAAAAGCTGGCTTAAAAACTCAACATTCAAAAAACTAAGACCATGGCAATCACTCCATGGCAAATAGGTGGGGAAAAAGTGGAAGTAGTGACAGATTTTATTTTCTTGGGCTCCAAAATCTCTGCAGATGGTGACTGCAGCCGCAAAATTAAAAAGGTGCTTGCTTCTTGGAAGAAAAGCTACTACAAACCTAGACAGCTTATTAAAAAGCAGAGACATTACTTTGCCGACAAATACTCATATAGTCAAAGCTATTATTTTTCCAGTAGTCATTTATGGAGGTGAGAGTTGGACCATAAAGAAGGTTGAGAGTCAAAGAATTGATGCTTCAAACTGGTGCTGGTGAAGAGTCCAAAGGATTGCAAGGAGATCAAACCGGTCAATCCAAAAGGAAATCAATATTGAATATTCATTAAAAGGACTGATGCTGAAGCTCCAATACTTTAGCTACCTGATATGAAGAGCCAACTCATTGGAAAATACCCTGATTCTGGGGAAGAGAGAAGTCAGGAGGAGAAGGGGGCAACAGAAGATGAGGTGGTTGGATGGCATCACCAATTCAATGGACATGAGTTTCTCTCACAAACTCCAGGAGTGGTGAGGGACAGGGAAGCCTAGTGTGCTGCAGTCCATGGGTCGCAGAGTAGGACATGACTTAGTGACTGAACAGCAACAACAATGAAAGGTGTGAAAAGGTTTTAAGGAGCTGTGTTGTTGCGATCATTGTTAGAATAGGATAAACCATCCTCAGAGGAAGCACTGAGCACTGTGAGATGATCACCTTTGTTGGTCAGACCATCAGACAAGTGAAAAAGCTCTTCAAATGAGAGCCTTTTTTGTGCTGGTTGCCCCACCAACCCTCCCCCCTCTCAGCTCTGCCCTCAGAGCTGAACTGCCTCAGCCTTAGCCTCTTTCCCCTCATGACTGAAAGCTGGCTGCCCCTCCGGTTCCCCTGTGTACATTCTCTCATTTTCTACCCAGGCAGGCCTGGCCACTTACTGAGGGAGATCTCCTTGGGCTCTAATCTATTTTCTTTGCAATTTTTTCCATCTGCATCCCACTCCTCTCTCCCTCCACTGCAGGCATTATGATTTCCTCCTCTCTAGTTTCTACAAATGAGCCCAACAGGAAAAGATTGGGTCTCAATATTATTCTCAAATGAAAACACACCAAAACACTCCAAAGTATTTATTTATGGAGGGAATGAAAGGTCAAGATGTCTACTGAGGGAGACTGAGACACGTGCTGCAGACGGGGAGATTTGAGGGGAAACAGGGACGACCTCTGGTCCTGAAAAACATGCTACACTCGTGAACTTACATCACTTTAGAGCCCTGGGGTCAAGTGGAAGAGGAACAGAGGAAGCTCTGAGATGACCCTTTTCCTAAGCCCTAACCTCCCTGTCTTTCCATTCAGCTGGCAGAGATCCAGAACTGTGAGTCCCAGCGCACAGACGTGCAGTGTGCGGTGTAAACAGCCCGACAGCACTCTTTCCACGGCGCCATCTCAATGCCCTGTGGCATCATCCTCAGTCAGCAAACCTCCTCTAAGTGCCTGCTCTGTGCCAGGCACTGTGCTTGGCAAAGGACACATCAAGATAAACAAAATTTGTCCTTCAGAGTCCACAGTCTTGTGGAGAAGACAGACGCCTGGAGATAAATATCCAGGGCTAATAAACTTACACACAAAGCACCATAGAGGCAAAGAAAGAAGATTTAATGTTACCAAAAAAAAGATCAGAAAACTTCAAAAAGAAGATGACAGTTGGGGCAGAATCTAGAAGGAAGAAGAGCAGGAATGCTCTAGACTGACAAGAACATTCTAGACATAAAACACAGGCAAGGCCAAGATAAGGAGACATGAGTCAGGGTGACGTTTGCAGAACAGTTTGACTTGACTTCTACCCTAGATCTCCCCACCATACCTAGAGTCCCCTTAGTTCTTTTTCCCCTAGATCTTCTCTCCACAGCTAGAATCCCCTTAGTTCCTCTTCCCTCACAGCTTCTCAGGGAACTATGCCTCCCTGAGAGAGAGGCAAAAAACCTTCATCTCAAGGTCTTTTCTCTCCAGATCTGGGAATTCAAAGAAGTGATTCCTCAAGTATACGCAGAACTGGGGCAGGAGTGGGCAGGGGGAGTCCCAGAAGGGAAAATTTATTTGCTTGTCTGAGCGATCCCAAAGATGTAGAGGAGCAGTAAGCCCTTGGTCTCTACAGCAGACTTCCTCTAACTACAGTCACTCATTCCATTGACAAACACGGGGTATCCTTTCCATTCCAGGGGCTGCGGGAGGAGATACACGGGTAAACCAGGCATGTCCCCAGCTGCCCACAGGGAGCTTATTGGTTTATTTCCTGTATATTTACCATCTCGTCCATCTCCCCAGATTCAGAACAGTAACTGGCCTTGCTGAGCCTGCAAAGAGGAAAAACTATTCCTTCCTGATCCAGGAGCGAACCCCACCTTCTCCACCAGCTCTAAAACCTTAAGAGCACCTCCCGAAACTCTGGGATGTGGATTAGAAACCCTGATGCATTTGGGGAAGTTCTGATAGAACATCAGAGATAAAGAGATGTGAGGACAGATGGGAGGAAGGAAAAATAATCACCACCTTCATGACTCTACCCAGGATCTGCTAAGGAGAAAAATAGGGCTGAATTTGCAGGCTCTCTCTTCAGCCACACACAGTCCAGTTCATATCTTTTGACACTGACTTTTCTTTTTGTCCATTTCTCCACTTCTCCTTATTATGTTTTTTCTCTTTGACTTTAAAAATAGTCTCTTCTCTTAGGAAAGAAAAATATACCCTAATTCTTACAAATCATATTTGACACATAGTTATCCAAAGTTTGTATTTTATTCAGATAAGAGATATCAGTAAGTTCTAGGTCAATAAAGAGGGAAGTGAAGTGAAATTCTCCCAGTCGTGTCTGACTCTTTGTGACCCCATGAACTATATAGTCCATGGAATTCCCCAGGCCAGAATACTGGAGTGGGTAACCTTTCCCTTCTCCAGGGGATCTTCCCAACAAAGGGTTTGAATCCAGGTCTCCCACATTGCAAGCAGATTCTTTACCAGCTGAACCACAAGGGAAGCCCAAGAATACTGGAGTGGGTAGCCTATCCCTTCTCCAGGGGATCTTCCCAACCCAGGAATCGAACTAGGGTCTCCTGCACTGCAGGCAGATTCTTTACCAGCCGAGCTATCAGAGAAGCCCAATAAAGAGGGAAGATGTGATTTATTCAAATAAATACCTTTAGAATATGAAGGATTCCCCTAGATGGTATCATAGGCAGGCATCCCACAGACCTGTAGCAATTTAAATAAGGCGTCAAGTCAGTCCCAAGTGAAACAGTATTTGAAAAACATTCATTGTTGGAAGGAAGGGGAGAAGTAGGAGGAGAAGGAGGGAGAGAGGGAGGCCGAGAAGGAGGCGAACTGGGAAGGGGGAGGAGGAGGAGAGGAAGGAGAAGCAGCAGCAATTGCCAAGAGACAGTTGTTCAGTCCAATAAAGTAATGATCTGTGTGAACTCTAATTATTGTATTTGCAAAACAGTACGTGCATAATTTGTGGACATCCCCCGTTCCAACATAATAAAAGAGTAATTTCATGAAAACCTTTTGTGTTTTCTTTAGAAGATTTGGACAAAAACAATGCATCTTTAACTCTGAGAGCAGAATAATGGATCCTTGAAAGATTTATCTAGAATCCAATGCAGTTGTCATTCTGTATTGATTATCTTTGCTATTCATTATCATACTCAGCCTATCATTTATATGCAGATGACACTATCATTTATGGTAGTAGGTTATGCTGGGAGAAAGCTTAATATTATCTTCAAGCAGATTTAAATGAGTTTTAAGATTATCTGGCACAATCTAAATTACTCTTAAATATTAATGAAACAAAGATCTCATTATTTGGCTCAAAACAAAAAGCTGGAGAACTAAAAAACTGGTCTGCAGCATGACCTTGGACAGAGCAGACAAACGTTAAAGATTCAAGATCTGAGGCTGCCCTGCCTTCACCTGTGACTGATGATAAAACTGATCAGCAGGGAAGGAGAGAAACATCCCAACCCCTTATCCTCATACACATCATTCTTTTATTTATAATAAAAAAAAAATAAGATTGTTTTCCATCTCTCCAATGTTGCAGTTATGTGCCTTGGGTTTGGTTGGTTTTATTTATCTGAATGCAGCTCAACATTTGTTAGCCAAGTTAAAGATGCTGTATCCTCTCTATCTGGACAGATTTGCCTTGAATTATACATCTCATAAACATTACCATCTGTCGTCTTTTAAACAATTGGCTAAAAATTAGAAGACTCTCAACATTTTGTTGACATAATAGCTTCCCTCACACTCTATTCCCCAACATCAGACCACTTAACTCTTCTTTCTCAGGCATCCACAATTTCTCAGCAAAATTCACTGAATGGAGAGAATAAGCAACAGCTGAGAGAAGGCATCGTCTGACAGCCCCTAGTATTTCAGCTCTGTGTGTGTGCACATGGGGCTCTGTGCACATGCATGCACGTAAGGGGGAAAATGTCTTAAATTATGTAGATGACCTTTCTGAACCCCTTTGACTCTCAGATGTCTCACTAAATGGATGGGAAATCCCCCAGCTGCCAGCCCAAAGGTGCGATGGGGCTTATGAGATGCCACAGTTGAAGCAAGAACATGGCCATATCCGTGGCTGCTTTCCCTCAAGAGGATGCAGATGAGCCCCAGGCAGAGACAACTCAGCCCCTTACCAGCAATGGGACAGAACCATCTTCAAGGTAGGAGCAGGGGCTGCTCAAGATGAAAATAGTGAGCGATGGGGTAGACCGCCATGTTGGGTGTTATTAATGCTAATAGTTTTCCTTTACTATAATACAACCTGCCTGACTTAAAAAAAAATTATCCATTCAGCAGTGTCATTAAGATCCATCTCTGTGACTTCCCTGATGATCCAGTGGTTAAGACTTCACCTTCTAAGGCAGAGGGGTGAGGATTCGATCCCTGGTTGAGCAGCTAAGATCTCACATGTCTCAAGGCTAAAAATCAAAACCATAAACTAGAAGCAATATTGTAACAAATTCAATAAAGACTTTTTTTTAATGGTCAACATTAAAAAAAAAATCTTAAAAAGAAAAAGATCCATCTCTATGGCCTCATCATACCCACTACCAGGGCCCTCCTAAAGGTACGTGTGTCCCAGATCACATAATTCTTCTGTACACCACTTCTCACTTGCCAGTTTTCTCCATCTGATCTTCCAAGAGAAGGAAGTTGAATCAAAGAAAGGTTGGGTGTGAGGGAAGGTGGATGAATGGATGGAGAAATGGTGACTACACGGAGCAAGAAATTAAGGATCTGTTTCACCACTGGCTCCAGAGACTTCCTTTCCATTTCTTTAGAGAAAAATGAAATGAGAGCAAGCAGAATAACTTGAGAAAGCCATGGGATGATGCCGTCATTATTCTGAAGAGCTTCACATGTACAAGAGAAGTGTGGCCCACACCTCACCTGGCAGAGCTGAGCTAGACCACACTTGTGGCAAGTGACTATTTTTCATCTTATCTTTCGGGGCTCAGTTAAGAAGCTATCTTTTCTAAATCTCCTGGGAAGACTTTACCACTCCTTTCTCTGTACTCCCATAGCCCTTTATTCATACATCATTTAGAGCCTTTATGTTCTCTGTGTTAGAATTTCACACCTGTTGGAGTCTCCACTGAGTCAGCTCGGTGGTCATCCACCGAGTCAGAGCCCAGTCAGCAGCCCAGCCTCAAGGGGAACCCTGCTTCTTCCATCCAGGGATGTGATTCAGTCACGTATCCATCACTGACACAACGTGATAAATATCACCAGTGAGACCAGAGGGGAGATGCTGGGGCAGCGGCAGTGGGGGCTTCTGAGAAGTGTTTCTTCTTAGCAACAGACGCGGAGGGAGAAAGCTCTCACACTGATGCTGTGGGCAGAGATACGGTAATGATCTTATGACCATGAGGGAAAAAACTGAAGTCAAAGTCAACATGCTGACGAAGGCAGGAAGGAGAGATGGAAGGAACCGGAATCCTTGATGATGTTTGTATTGAATCAATCCAAGGACCATCCCATCTCTATAGACTTTCTGTTGATTCTGAGCTGCATCTACTGTGATTCACAGCCAAAACTATCCTCATTGATTTCTCCTCTAAACCTGCTCTGTTCAATAAGGTAGCCATTCACAAGTGCCTATTTAAATTTAAATTTGAATTAATTAAGCTTAAATAAAATTTAAAATTCAGTGCCTCAGGTGCATTAGCCCTCTATTGAGTGCTCAATAGCCCACATGTGGCAAGTGGCTACCTTACTGGATGGCGCAGAGTTAAAGGACATTTCACGTGGACTGTAGCCGCCAGGCTCCTCTGTCCAAGGGATTCTCCAGGCAAGAATATTGGGGCGGGTTGCCATTCCCGCCCCCCAGGGGATCTTCCGGACCCGGGTATTGAACCCTTGTCTCTTACCATCTCCTGCATTGGCAGGTGGACTCTTTACCACTGAGCCCCCTGGGAAACTCAAGAACATTTCTAGCACCTCAGAAAGGTGTGTTGATCAGCACTGCTTTGACTTCAAACTTGAAGGTGGAAACTAGATTGTAGGGGTCTCTACTGCTAGTTCCTAATGGATCATCATGCAAAATAAATAAAGTTGCTGGATTAAAAGAACGAATGGTCTAACTAGCATCTTTTCTGAAGAAGCAGGTCCTACTGGGTTCTGACTAATTTTTGCCCCAGTGACTCTTGAGTTCACATAGGTGGCAGCATCTGTGGTCCAGTCACCGTCCCCACTCTCCACCCCCAGCAGCAGCTCCCTTCAAGGTGCTGCATCTGCTTCTCCGGCCCCAGGAATCCACTTTCTCCGGCCTCACTTACAGACTGCCCAGCCCCTACCACTATCTGCCTCTGAGAGATGCGGCTGCAAATAAAACAGTCATTGGGTCCAGGCTTGCTCCGCTCTTCAGGGTAGTATAGACACGGGAAGTGTGCTGGTGTAGACAGAAGCTGCCTGTCCACTGGCCAGACAGGACGGTGTTCCAGCCAAGCCTGGAACAGAGGCTCCAATGGGGGCAGCACTCCCGCCCGCTAAGCCTGGCTGATATTTGTCCCGTGGCCAAATGCTTCCCTCTGGTAAGACTGTTTTAGGGATGAACAAGAACACTGAAGGTCAGTGAAGGTCCAGGTCACAAGTAACACTGAAAACTCCACAGCCGCGTCCTGCTCCGGTGGAGTTCCAAGGTGGCTCTTGGCTGGTGGCCTTGGTCAGTGACTGCCCTTTCCTTCAGACTTGCATCAGGGAAGTCTCTGGCCTGGAGACGTCCACCTGCTCTGGTTTGAATGGCCCTGGAAGAGCCTCACTTGGGCCTGACAGAGTTTCTCCTGCCCCCTCCACTCCCACGCCAAGTAGGCACTGCAGTTCTGCACCCAGTTCCAGTGTGTGCATGTGTGCGATTTAACACACCGAGCAATGCTCTGGATACAGATGGGTGTCTGACCCTGTCTCCCTGGAGACAGCACTGGATCTCCCAGGTTAAGAGTTCTGCCCTACAACACCCCTCCCCACTTCAGATGCCAGTCACAAGTCCAGGTTGTCCCCTGGGCTTCTAACCAGTCAGCTACAGATCAAAGCGTCCCATGCTTGAGTTTCACTGATTTGCTTCCGCGGCTCACAGAACTCAGAAACTTTTTACTGACTAGATCACTTGTTTATCGTGGAAATTTGTCGTGGAAAGATACAACTCAGGAACAAACAGTTGGAAAAGATGCACAGGGCAAGGGGTGGGGAAAGGGTAAAAATGATCCATGCCATCTCCAGGTGCATCACTCTTCCAGAATCTACATGTGTTCCCCAACTCAGAAACTCTCAGAACCCCATCCTTCCAGGTTTGTATAGAGGCTTCATTATGTGCTCCTAAGTCACGTCAGTCGTATCTGACTCTGTGCGACCCCATAGAGAGCAGCCCACCAGGCTCCCGTTCCTGGGATTCTCCAGGCAAGAACACTGGAGTGGGTTGCCATTTCCTTCTCCAGTGCATGAAAATGAAAAGTGAAAGGGAAGTCACTTAGTCGTGTCTGACTCTTAGCGACCCCACGGACTGCAGCCCACCAGGCTCCTCTGTTCATGGGATTTCCCAGGCAAAAGTACTGGAGTGGGTTGCACCATTGATTAAATCATCAGCCACTGGCATCTGAGTCAACCTCCAGGCCCTCTCCCCTTCCCATCTCAGGTTACCAGGGTGCTGTCCAAAAGTAGCCTTCTTAGCATAGCAAAAGACATCTTAATTGTTCTCACTACTTAGAAAATTCCAGTGGTTTTAGGAACTCAGTGCCAGAAATGGGAACAAAGACCAAATATGCATAGTTCGTTAGTTCAGTCACTCAGTCGTGTGTGACTCTTTGCGACCCCATGAATCACAGAACACCAGGCCTCCTTGTCCATCACCAACTCTTCTTTTCACAGCTATTTGTAAGGCCTCCTCAGGCAGCCATTTTGCTTTTTTGCGTTTCTTTTCCATGAGGATGGTCTTAATCCCTGTCTCCTGTGCAATGTCATGAACCTCCATCCATAGTTCATCAGGCTGCCTACTGATGGGCAGCCTGATGGTATTAGGTGGGATAGCACCTACTATCCCAGGTCGGTAGGTGCCCAGTATGCTACTGGAGATCAGTGGAGAAATAACTGCAGAAA
Source organism: Muntiacus reevesi (assembly GCF_963930625.1). Lineage (NCBI taxonomy): Eukaryota > Metazoa > Chordata > Mammalia > Artiodactyla > Cervidae > Muntiacus > Muntiacus reevesi. Next base: position 64,649,205 of record NC_089261.1, read on the forward strand.
GAATGAAGGGGTGGAGCCAAAGCAAAAACAATACCCAGCTGTGGATGGGACTGGTGATAGAAGCAAGGTCCGATGCTATAAAGAGCAATATTGCATAGGAACCTGGAATGTTGGGTCCATGAATCAAGGCAAATTGTAAGAGGTCAAACAGGAGATGGCAAGAGTGAATGTCAATATTCTAGGAATCAGCAAACTAAAATGGACTGAAATGGCTGAATTTAACTCAGATGAACATTGTATTTACTACTGTGGGCAGGAATCCCTTGGAAGAAATGGAATAGCCATCATGGTTAATAAAAGAGTACGAAATGCAGTACCTAGACACGATCTCAAAAACGACAGAATTATCTCTGTTCATTTCCAAGGCAAACCATTCAATATCACGGTAATCCAAGCCTATGCCCCAACCAGTAATGCTGAAGAAGCTGAAGTTGAAAGATTCTATGAAGACCTACAAGACCTTTTAGAACTAACACCAAAAGGGATGCCCTTTTCATTATAGGAGACTGGAATGCAAAAGTAGGAAGTCAAGAAACACCTGGAGTAACAGGCAAATTTGGCCTTGGAATACAGAATGAAGCAGGGCAAAGGCTAATAGAGTTTTGCCAAGAGAACTGGTTTTGCACTGGTCATAGCAAACACCCTCTTCCAACAACACAAGAGAAGACTCTACACATGGACATCACCAGATGGTCAAGACTGAAATCAGATTGATTATATTCTTTGCAGCCAAAGATGGAGAAGCTCTATACAGTCAGCAAAATCAAGACCGAGAGCTGACTGTGGCTCAGATCATGAACTCCTTATTGCCAAATTCAGACTTGAATTGAAGAAAGTAGGGAAAACCAGTAGACCATTCAGGTATGACCTAAATCAAATCCCTTATGACTATACAGTGGAAGTGAGAAGTAGATTTAAGGGACTAGATCTGATAGACAAGAGTGCCTGATGAACTATAGACGGAGGTTCGTGACATTGTACAGGAGACAGGGATTAAGACCATCCCCATGGAAATATGTATATCTTATTATAAATCACACTGTCACTTTAAATGGTAATGATGTTTTAGAGCTTTTGCTCTTGGGGTGCAGAGTTACCCATCAGAGGAGGCTGCAAAAAGAAGCCCTTTGACTTTGTCCCAGCTCTCTTAGACAACTCCTCACCACACCTTCCCCAGCACTACTGTGTGTGTGTGTGTGTGTGTTTTTATCTTAACCCTTTACATTAACTCTCTCATCCTTTACTTGATACATTCACCTCACAGACACACACAACTGGCTCTACATGGGCCAAGTGTTGCTCAGTTGACCTTGTTTTAGGCTCTGACCAATTTAGGCCACTTGGAGCAGGATGCTGGGGTACTATAAGAATCTGGGGGGTACCCAACGATTTATGATCTGCTGTTTGGTTTGCAGCACCAAGGAGGGCTGCCCGCCAAGCTGGGCAGTTCAGACAGGAACAAGGTGGGGCCTCACTATGGACTGAAGGGACGTTTTATAAGCAATATTCACATGCTTGGTTTCAATCAGTGTCTTCACAATGCACCGATTTCATGGGCTGGAGCTGACCAGTATGAACTTTGCACTGCACTGTGAAGGAGGAATTTAAATTTAGCCAAGCAGGGGTGAAATGCCTTTCGTGCAAAGTCAGCACACAGAGAGCTGAGGTGGGGTCTCATTTTCACTTCAGGCATCGTGCTCTCCAGTATATGACCAAGTGGGTGGCCAGGGGCCGGAAGTCCAGTGGGTCCGCAAGGCACGGGGAGGTGGCGTGGGCTCTTGCTTCACAGTCAGGAAGTCAGGGCTTCCGCCAGCTCCCCTGACTTCTCGGTTGTCTAAGGGCGTGTTTCTTAGCTCTCTAGTCTGTTTCCTCACTTCTTAAAGTTAACATGATAATAATAGATCCTTTCCCAAAAAGTTGCCATGAAGATCAAAAGAATAGTGCACGTAGAGTGTTTAACATAATTTCTGGCACCATCCCAAGTGTTCAATAAATTAGAAGTGCACTTTTTTCGAAATATAAGTCAAATGACATCATTTATCTGTTCAAAGCTGGCCACAGCTCCCCACCTCACTCAGAGGAAATGTCAAAGTACTTATAAAGCCTACAATTCCCTTGATGCTCTGTGACCCAGAACCCCACCATCCCTTTCTGACTGCTCTCCCCTCATGCATTCTGCTGCAATGACTTCCTTGCTATCCTTGAATGCTGCAGGGCCTTTGCACTGGCCCATCTAGAACCATCTGCCTAAGGCACTCCAATATTTGCATAAATTCTCCCTCACTTCCCTTAAGGTTCAAATGTCACCTTCTCATTGAGGCCTTTACTGAATTCTCTTGTCTCTTAAGAACCCAGGTTGTAGGCTCCCTGGGGGGCATTAATGCCCTTTCCTGCCTTCTGGATTCTCATCAGTGCCTATTACCTTCCATTTGTTAATTGATTTGCTACTTTGTTGTATTTAGTGTCTGCAGACACTAAACATTCTCAGTAGAATGGAAGCCTCATGAGGACAGAGATTTTCCTCTGTTTATTGATATACCCCCAGAGTCTAGAAGTCATAGTACCCAGTGAGCTGGTGCTCAGTAAGTGTTTATTCTGTGGAAGATGCGTTATTTGTTATAGATATGAATGAGGTCACAGAAGCTCAAAGAGCCTTGTTGTTCACCTTTGGTTTTTTGCTGCTTTTCTTCCCTTTCTAACTATTTTAACTTTTTTTTTTTTCTGGAGTGATGATGTTTGTTTACTATACAATTGACATAGCAAGAAGCATCTAATAACATGGTTTCTGTACAATGTCCCTTCCAGATCTTCAAGAGTTCAAGGCTGTGTTCAACAGTGTCCCAGGAGCATGCCCTGGAGCTTAGGATAATTTTCAACAGCAGTCTCCCAGACTGTCAAGATCATAGGCCAGAGTAATGAGCAAGGACCAGACTGTCATGTCCAAGAGAGCCGGAGGAGAAAGCTTCTGGCAGAAAGAGGCAAGACTCAAGGATCGGGGGCCACTGGGAGCCGGTGGCAGGGAACAGAGATGGAGGCAGGTGAAGCCTGGGGGTCCTGGGGTTCCAGGGCTGCAGGAAGGGGTGTGACCCCAAATCAGGGTGCAGACAGAATGGAATAGTTACACTCGAAAACAATATCTGAGTGCAATATTCATTTGCCTTGAACCCTACCCAAAGAGGGGAAGTGACCGCCAAATGGATCCCACAGTGACGCTGGTTTTTTAATCAATAATGTAGCTGAGGGTGGAGGGGAGGGGTGGGGGCGTTGGTGGGGGGCAGGATTCACCATCATCCAGTATCAGTGCATCTCTTGTGGACTGAAAGGACAGGCTGGAGCGCGGCCAGGATGGCTGCAGGCCAGGGCTTTCAGGTGACCATTCCTAGGTTTTCTCCTTTTTCTTTCCCTTTCTCTTCCTCCCCCCTTTTTTCTTCCTTTCCTTTCTTCCATTCTTTCCTTTTTTGGTTCCGTTTTCTGGTTTTGGTTCCTATGTATGTTCGTGGGGGTTTGTGTGTGTGTTTCTCGGTACATTTTCCTTTTGATTTCTCTTTTGAAGCTGATTTCCCTTTGAAAATTCTGGCTTGCCTGACTTGAGTGAAAACTCACAAGGAAAAAAAGATGGCAGTTTTGTCAGTGTTGGACCCTAGAGAGCAGTCCTCCAGGGCCGGGAGCAGCGACGTCAGGGCCTCCCTCAGAGAGACCGTCTCCAGGGGCCGCAACTAGCAGGCTCACTCACACAACAGATCTCTGCCACCGGGAGACCCTTCCCCTGGGCCTCCACAGGCCCAGACCTCGGAGGGCTTCTGTGTCCTTCCGAAAGTGTAGCCAATTCCCTGGGACCAAGCCCTGCTTTAAAATATAAGATATAAAAATAATTTTTCAGGAAACAACTGCCAGTGAAGATCAGAGCTTGTTACACTCACAGATCCCAAGAGGAAGGGGCTACCTGGGGAAGCCCCAGGGTCACCAGCAGAGGCAGGGAGGAAATCTGGAGCTGGAGACACTTTCCATGGGAAGAATGGATGAAACAGGTAAGCAAGCCTAGGATTGGCTGTTTGAATAATTTCAGCAGGTTCTGGGGCACAGGGGTATCCCTAGGTGCTTGGGACCTGGCCCTAGGATATTAGGAATGTGGATAGTGGCCTGGAGTGTGAGAGTCTAATCTAGGAGGTGATTGGTTTACAAGGCATGTTTGCAAGACAGGTGAGCTGTTTGCTCTCTCTAGGAATTATCTAGGCCAGGGAGAGGCAGTCTCACTGGGTTATCAAGGCCCCAAATGTCAAAGCATCAAAAACACAGAATAAAAAATCTTGATTAATAGTCCTGGGAGCAGCTTAGTTCAAGGAGAAAAAGTACTAGCCTGGCAGTCGGAAGCCATGAACATAGCATTCACCCTCCTTTCTCCTGAACAATGAAGATAATGTGGATCAGCGTGAGGACCCCTCACATCACAAATACTCTATTATCTTCATCTAAACGGTATCAGTGACCTTCCAAACTCATCTGAGGAAGGAGGGAATAAGGAAGGGGAGATCAGGCATAAAGACCTGGGACCCACCCTGGGTGGGCTGGAGGCACAACAGATGGACAGAAAAGTCACAAGTTTGGGAATTGAGGAAACACAATGAAGGAATGAAGTGGAAAGTTGGTGAGGTGAGATGGTTCAGGATCCAAGTCTTCCCCATCAGCCCCTTCCAGTGCACCTCTTTTACACAACCTTCCAGGCCAAGCCCAGGCAGATAGTTAGGATGAGATGGAAAAAAAGAGACAGTGAGTGCTGAGGGTCTTCAGGCAGGAAAAACCCCACATGCTTGGAGACTAATTGGGTTAATTCTCACTAAAGTGATTGTGACTTGATATATATTTCCTTTTAGAATTACTTTTTTAAAATTGAAGTATAGTTAATTTACAATGCTGGGTTAATTTTTGCTGCACAGCAAAGTAATTCATCACACACATATATGTCTTTTTCATAAGGTTTATCACAGGATATTGAAGACAGTTCTTTGTTATACAGTAGGACTTGGCCATTTATCTATCCTGTATATGAGAGTTTGCATCTGCTAATCCCAGACTCCCCGCCCGTTCCATCCCCTGCCTTCCCCTCGGCAAGCACAAGTCTGTTTTCTCTGTCTGTGAGTCTGTTTCTGTTTTGTAGATAAATTCATTTGTGTCATATTTTAGACTCCGCATACAAGTGATATCACATGGCATTTTTATTTAGAAAGAAGACACCTAGAAAGAGAAAGAGGCAGAGATCACAAGAAAAAGTCAGCCCCTGACACTGTAACACTCTTCAGTCTCAAGCACTACTCCAAAACGAGCTGACGATGACATAATATTGGAACCCTGCTTCCTACTTCCTTTCTTGGAAGTTCACAGTTAACATCAACACCTTAACAGCTCAGGGAAGATTTGAGCTGAAGGGAACCTGTCTAACCATGTTCACCCAGTATTTCCTAAGTGATTTCATCATGAAACCCTTTCCTTTCTCTTATTACCATCCCAAGCCCTATACCTTGGACTCGAGCAATGTATCTTTAACGGTAAGATGTACATGACCTTCACATAAACAAGGAAGACCATCTCTATCAGGGTACCCGCCCAGGGGTCCATGTGTGTGTGTGTAAGTCGCTCAGTCGTGTCCAACTCTTTGCAACCCCGTAAACTGTAGCCTGCCAGGCTCTTCTGTCCATGGAATTCTCCAGGCAAGAATACTGAAGTGGGTTGCCATTCCCTTCACCCCCACATCACTTGACCAAGCAGAGTGACCACACGGCCAGAACGCAGGAGAGCGCAGGTCTGAGGTGAGAGCATCCCATCTGGGGCAGAGCAGCAGGTACCGTGAGGGACGTGCCCGCTGTTCAGGCCAGCGTGAAATCTGAAGTCCAAGGACAGCAGCTGGCTATGGGGTCAGGCGCAAGCCATAGGACCAGGAGCAGGAGACACATTTTGAGAGCTTGCTCACAGTCAGAGGCAGGTATTATTGCCCAGTCCCACGGGTAGCATCCTTACCTTAAAAACACCACTTGGCTTCAGAGACAGGTGTCTCTCAAGGGGAACCATGCAGCCAGCTGGCGTGTAACCACACCTTGGGTTACCTGCCCACAGTCACCAAGAGTTACTGCAAGGCGCTCAGTAATGACTGCTCCAACACTGTTCATAAATATGGAACCATGGCACTAATTCCAACCAGACAGAAAATTAAGCTCCCAGATACCAGGGGAGTTGACTTCATCACACGGGCAGAGCCATACTGCTTTAGAGTAGGAGACAGAAAGGACCCTACTTTTATACAATAGTTTGCATCTGCTAATCCCAGAATGGACCCATTCTCCCCACCAGCTTTACAAGGGAGGATGAAGTCTCTAACCGGCCAGTAAAGATCAAAGTGTATCCGACGTGGAATTTGAGTATCACAGACCTGTCAGAATGAGGAAATGAGTCATCACGTGTGTGCACAGCAATCAGGATCATAAAGAGGGAGCCAGTGGAGGAAGGAAGTCCACGAATTCTCCAATAATAGAGACCAGCACATTGAATGCGCACCTGTGACCAGTCCTGGGCTAATCACTTTACCTGGATTATCTCGTTTAATCCTCGCTAGCTCTGCGCAGCTCGGGGGGGTTAAGAAGCTCGCCCCAGGTCAGGGGCACTCTCAGGGCTGGAACCTGACTTTAGCTCTGGCAGTTGATCTCCAGAGCCCACATTCATACACTGCCTTCTTTCTCTCCTCTCATTGCACCCAGTGACACTTCCTCACCTCATAGCGTTTGCTGGGTCCTCCTTCCTTCTCCTGTAGCATCCTCTTCCCACAACACGGCCTCATCTCTCTCTGCTGACAGGTCCCTCAACCAGCACTGCCTGAGGGATCTTACACCCAGTGGGCTCTAATTAGGCTGAGACTTGATTTCCCATCTTGAGGGGCAGAGGGGTGGGATCTGGGCTGGGAGCCCTGGTTGCCAACTATAGCAATCCCCTCCAGATTCCAGAACCACCCTCCACCCTCTGCTCCGTGATGAGATGCTGGGTGCTGGGGAGCTGCAAGTATGGAGCCATCACAGATGTCTCCATGGGAGGCTCTAACCACAAGCGTGAGAGGGAGACCGCAAGGCAAGAGAAGGAAGAGGACTCTCTCCTGCCTGTCTCCTGGCTGTTCCGTCAGCGGTGACCTAGCCTCGGCTCCTGCCCTCCACCCTGAACCCAGCTTCCGGCTTGTCTGCCTCCAGGACCTTGTCTGACTGACCTTCAGAAGGATCGGCAGCAACCAGGCTGGGCCCCTCCAGGAGGCAGATTCCCAGTGCCCTGGGCCCCCTCTTCCGAGTTCCTGGGCTGCCAGCGGCAGTGGGTCAGCACCCCCATACTGCAAGGACTGGGCCCAGCACTCCAGGAGCCTCCTCCAAGCCCCAGGTCTGAGCATCGCAGCGTCCGTCCTCTCCCCCAGCCTGGAGCTGCCAAAGTTCATTCTCCGTGTGGGTTCTCGCCTCAGTCCTAATGTCAGTTTTAACCAATTCCCTGTGCTGGAACAGAGTAACTCTGACACAATAACTAGAGCAGTTTCTGATTTCCTGAACTGGACCCTGATTCACATTCCTGGATATCCCAGGGTTATCCTGGATAACCCTACAAGCTTGGTTCTCTGTGCATGAGAGTGAAAAGGTGGTGCAAACGCTACTCCCAAACCCCACGCCCGACCCCTGATAGAGGCCCAGGGAGAAGCAACCAGCAGGCAGCATAGTCAGAGTTCATCCCCTCGTAGACACACCCAAGAAAGCAATTCTAAAATCAGAGTCAAATGGATGCTTTTGAGCATTTAATCGTTCTAGACGCGCACGTGAGTCCTCCTAGGACTGGATGTGCAAACTAACCGTGTGCTGGACTTAGTCATTCGGTCGTGTCCGACTCTTTGCGACCCCATAGGCTGTAGCCTGCCAGGCTCCTCTGTCCGTGGGGATTCTCCAGGAAAGAGCTCTGGAGAGGGTTGCCGTGCCCGCCTCCAGAGTAACCATGATTGTCATTAACTCTGTCTGAGTCCACAGGCTTTCCTGAGCGCTAGGGCCGCAGGCGGGGATAGGGGTAGGCGGTCTTTTCTTTCTTGCTCTAAAATCAAGCTATTATGAGACAGGAAGGTGTAAGTTCAGACTCCTTTAAATGTGAAAAGCAAAAAGTCTCGGATTGCAGCCCAGTATTCAGCTTATCTTTTTCTATTAATCAATCACCCAGGCTTTATCAAGCACAGTAGGTGCCAGCCCCAAGGCACACACTTGCAGATGCCGGCAGAAGGTAGTCTCTCCATATGCACTTATTTCCCTTCACAGCCCCTCTGGGCTCTCAGTGAGGACTCAAGAGACACATCTCATAATTTCCCATTGTTGCTCATCTATTTTTATCCTCTCTGTATGAATCAAAGCGTGACGTACTGTCCCACTGTTCAAAGCCGGACTCTGGTAAAGTTTTTGATATCATTTGATATCTTCAAAAAGATGTATGACTTGTTCCCCGACCTCAAAATCAGATTTATATGATCTCATCATGAAATACCTTATGCTGAGTGGACAGGTGGATGATACCATGGAGAATTTACAAAATCAGCAGCTGGCAAAGCCAGGTCTGCACACTCTCATGAGCTGGACCCCTCTTAGAGGAGAGGTGCTGACGTGCTGTCCACACCAGGCTTGGGCCAGAATTGGCCAGTTCTGTCCTGGAGACCTAGAGATCATTCCAGATGGGCAGACCAGGAATTAATCATTTAGGGCAAAACACATCCTAATAATGGCAGCTTAATAACAGTAATAATGAATGTAATAATAACAGCGATAATGCTTAGTAATTCTTCAGTACAAGTCAAAGTTCTGTACTTACGTTAACCCATGAATATGGGCTGAATCGTGTTTCCCTAAAATTCATATATTGAAGCCCTAACTGTTCATGTATTGAAGCTCTCGCGTCCAGTACCTCCAAATGTAACTGTGTATTTGGATCAGGGTCTTCAAAGAAATAAGTAAGTTAAACGGGGTCATTAGGGTGTGCCATAGTCCAATCTGATTGATGCCTTTTTAAGAAGTAGAGATTAGGACATAGAGAGAGGGACCTCATGGGAGCACAGTGACAGAGGCCTTCTGCCAGCCGAGGAGAGAGGTTCTAGGAAGAAACAGCCAAATGTATGCCTTGATCTTTGTCCTCTTGCTGCCAGAACTATGAGAAAGTACATTTTTGGTTCTTTAAGCCACTGAGTTTGTGGTCCTTTGTTAGGGCAGCCCTAGCAGAATAACACATCATGAACTTAAAACCTATGGAGAAGACCATACTTTGAAAAGATACATGTACCTTAATGTTCATTGCAGTGCTATTTATAATAGCCAGGACATGGAAGCAACCTAAATGTCCATCAACAGAGAAATGGATGAAGACATGGCCTATACATACATATAGATGCATATATATATATATATGTGCTGGAATACTACTCAGCCATAAAAAATAACAAAATAATAATACCATTCGCAGCAACATAGGTGGCCCTAGAGACTGTCACACTAAGTGAAGTAAGTCAGATAAAGAAAGACATATATCATACATCACTTTTATATGGAATCTAAAAAAATGGTATAAATGAACTTATTTACAAAACAGAAATAGAGTCACAGATGTGGAAAACAAACATGGTTACCAAGGGGGAGAGGTGGGGAAGGATAAACTGGGAGGCTGGGATTAACCCATACATGCCGCTATACATACACTAGAGAGCTAATAAGGATCTATTGTATAGTACAGGGAAATCTATTCAATACTGTGCAATGACCTATTTGGGAAAAGAGGGGCTATATGTATGACTGATTCACTTTGTTGTATACCTCAACTATCACAACACTGTAAATAAACTATTGCTCAAAAAAAAACAAAACAAAACCTCCCTAACACAAAGGAAGGTTTACTCAACTGCAGATGTTTTCCTTATTTTCAGCTGGTAAAAACGAGGCAGCAAGAAACTTGTGGACTTTGCCTGGATCTCTCAACTCACCTGTGGATGGGTGGGATTTCACCTAACTCTCTTTCTTGTCTGTTGGCCACGGCTCTGTTCTTCAGCTGGAATGATTGGGGACATCAGTATTAAGCAGATATTTTCAAAAAGCAATCAACTCCAGATTTTCCATTATTAATGTGGAATAGAGCTTATACAGAAAATGAAAACACACATATATTTCAAAACCCAATATTAGCCATTAATGTCAACCCAGTCAAACACTCCAGATTTCATCAACTCCTGCTGTTTCCCTTTGAGGAAAATCCTAGCAGTGTTATGAATTCATCTATTATCTTTAACTATTCGTAAAGTATCGAGGTTGACAAAGCCCAGACTTCTCTCTGATAGAAGCATTCTAAAGTTTTTCTGTATTCTTGTGGGAGAAATGGAACTTCTAGATCCTTGGCTTATTTTTAAATTACAAATGCTAAATTAACATTTTGTAAGATGAATCTGACATGCAAAATGGTTGGTATAGTTTTTCTTAATCCTCTGCTTCAAAGAGAAGAAGCTGTATTTTCTTAGATCAACCAACTAAAACCCAGGATTGTATAGATCATCTACCCTAATAATTTGCTTTTATCTTTTTTTTTTTTAGCAGAAGGCTTCTTTTTTCAAAAACAGCATTTTTGTGGAAGTGGGATGAATAACAAGAAGAAAGCTGAGCTTCCCTGGTGGAAAAGAAGACCTTAATCTCTAACACTTAGCCTCCTTCTTGCACGTTCATTTTCCTTGAGAGTCCGAGGAAAATAGTATGAAAACCACAGACCTATTCCAATCCTCTCATTTTACAGATATGGAAACTGGGGCCCATGAAAACATGGCTGTGGCCAAGACTGAGCATTTGACAATGACACAGCCAGGCCAGGAGCACACATCTCCTGATTCCTGCTTCATGATCATTATTTGCATCACATTGTTTTAGTAAGACTACTGCAGAAAAGGGGGCTCCCTTCCAGGGCCCGAGAGGGGACTCTTGTTTAACACTAGGCGATGAGTTACCGGAGGAGACACACATACTAACAAAGAAAAGATTTTATGGGGCAGGGCTGCCTGAGTGGAGACCAGCAGAGTAAGGAACCAGGAAGATGCTCTGCCATGTGGCAGTCTGAGGCTTTATGGCGATAGGGGCACTTTCTGAGCTGTCTCTGGCCAATCGTCTTGCTTGGCCCATATTTAGTCTGACAACAGGTCCCTCCTGGTGGTGTACACATCTCTCAGCCAAGATGAATTTCAACTCTAAAGATTCTGGGAAGTTGGCAGGACATATTATGGGCTGGTGTCTCCTCCCTCCTTTTGACCCTCCTGAATTTTCCTGCTTAGTTTTCAGTGGCAACACCACCTGCCTTATGAGACCTCCTGTTGTGAGACAGCTCAAGTGGTTATCATCATGCCTGGCCAAAGCAGACGGATTCAGTCCATGGTTCCCTAAAAAGACCATCTTCCTTTGACAGTCTAGGTCCCAGGACAGCCTCAGTGCTTCAACCAGATGCAACTTTCACTGCTAGGCCACTTTGTCCGTGTCAGTTACATCAAGCAAGTCTGTTAAGTACCCAGAATTTTGAGGCAGATGTCCAAACATAGGGTCCCAAATGCTCAGGTCAGGCTTCTCTGCTTGATGAAATACTCCTATACCCTAACTCAGCGGTTCTCCAACTTTAGAGTTCCTTTAGAATAACCTGTGAGTGGGAGGAGGGTGTTAAAAAATAAAGATGCCAGAAATTCTGACTCAGTAGATTCAGGGCATAACCTGAAGGACCCACAGACAGAGCTTTGAGATGCCTGACCTTGATCAGTCTTTATCTTTCAAGCCTTCACTGGATAACTAAAATTTGCTCAAATTTCAGGAACCACAACATTTTCAACCCATTTTCCATGTGACAAGAGCATTATCCTCCTCCTCAGATTCAGAACATCAAACCCATTCAGAACACCAAACATTCAAACATCAAACCATCAAACATCAAACATCTGGCTTCTACCGTGGTGTCCTGGTGAATCCAAAGCAACTGGATGTCAGCTTGGGTGGTCCCCCTGGGAGAAGCAGCAGGAGCAGATGTAAGGAACAGAACTCTGTTTTCATGCAGATCATTTCCATAGAAAATTAAACAAGCAATAAATGCCTACAAAAAGGTATTGTGTATAACCACCACAACAAAAAAGTTGTACTTTAAGGGATAGCTCATCTAAATTTGAAAGTAACATTAGCTCTCAAAGTTCCTGCACTCAGATAGGACAGAGATCAACTTAAGGGGCTGAGGAATCAGGAAGGTTAAGAATTCATAGTAAAGATCAAATCTTGCACTGAGAAATCCCTGTGTTGAGCTGTGCCAAAACCAGATGCTTTTATTGGTAATTATTATGATGATAATTCATTTAACTAGAAATAAAATAGGGCATGATTGTTTACTTCTGCCTGTTTCCCCAGACAGGCAGAGAAATGAGAAGAGAAATCTCAGAGGTTTTACTCTTGGCTAAATGATATAATTTCCTCAATTAACCAGGAATAAACATAGCAACAATATAATTTGCCTTTACATTATACAATAGTTGTAAATAGACTTCTTACACCTCCTTGCATGGAAAAGTCAAAGTGGAGACAGGTTGCCAAAGAATTGGAAACATCTTGAGTTTGGTTTCCACCCGAAAAGACACAGTCCTTGGAAACCTGCTCACATTTTCAGCCTTGGCATGAGACTTCCAAAAGCTAATCTTGGTTTCTCTCCTTCGTACTGAACCTATTCCAAGGCCAAGAGATTGCGGGTTGAATTGTGGTAAGATAAAAGATGCTTCTGAGCACTTAGAGGGAAAAGTTGCAGAGACACAGGGGAGAACAGAGAACATGTCTGAGAGGCAGTAGACAGTTTGGCTGGGTTTTTGGAGAATCCTTAATATAAACTAGGAATTGCTGGTGGTCCATGAACATTCTCATGATCCCAGCAGAACACACCCTCAGGAAAGGAGTTACTATCACTGTTATCAGGCTGCTGGGGGTCTAGGACTGGAGTACACGAGTGTGTGACACCTCACTCACGTCCCAAAGGAAAACTTTGTAACGGCCAAATTTACATGAAATCACCCAGGTATTATACAACCTTGTAGAGCATAAGCTACAGCCATGTTTCTTCAATAGCAGAGCAGACACTGATTTTGTTTTCCTTTAAAGAAGATATTTTGTAAAGAAATTATCAAGGCTTTTGTTCAAAAAAACACTCTTTGTATCCCCATAAATAAAAATCCTTTTTCCCACGGCATAGTTAAGTCTCTCTGATGCCCTGCCTCATTCTCTGCAGCCACAGCCTCTTCCTCAGCCTCACACAGACTTTCTAGAAGAGGATGTACAAGAGACATTAGCATCTCCAGGCCGTGAAATGCGACCATGCCCTAAAGTGGCCCGATGCTCGTGTTCAGGACCAAGGACAGTGGTCCACGCGCTGACGGCTCCACTGCTTCTAGCCCCCTTTCCTCTCCTCCCCACTCGAATATCTAGTCACATCACACCCCTGAGCAGAGGAATGTGGACCACATGGTTGAGATTAGAAGCCAAAATAGGGTTGAACTGCCTTATAAAAATAGGAGCTGTCCCCACCCAAGTTCCACTTTTATCAACCAACAAACACCTCCAAGTTCAAGTTCAACACCTGTAAAGTTCAAAGGGTTTACTCACTGGTGCCTTGGGTAAGTCTCCGCTGCTGGCTTCGTTCTGAAGACGGCAGTTGCTGCTTTGGGGGATGCCGTGGCTGAGAGCCTTTGTTAGAACCCCAGAGCACAGTGGCTGCTGCATGCTCCCTTGGGTCCTCATACACTGTTGGGCCAACTCTGCCCTGCTTCTGTGTGTCTTTGAGATCATAATGGCACCAAGAGAAGCTCAGTCTGAGGCATATGGATCCAACAAACAGACCAAATCTGGGCCCACCAGTGTCCTGAAGTGAGAGGCTCAGCTCTCAAGAACACATAGTAAGACATTTGCTCATTTTTGCAACTTCTGGAGCAAGGTTGGGACAGAAGCATTTCTGAGAATAATGTGTTTTTGCAAGATAAAACAGAAGGTGAAGAGGATATAACTATGCTACAATTCTGTTAAATACCTTTATTTATAGAGATGAAAGTTAGGAAGCAGGATTAATTGCTGCAATATGAAGAAAGTAGAAACTAATTAAAAATGAACATTTTAGCATGCTATCAAAGGGCTGGGCTCTCTTTGAAGGTGCCCTTTACAAACAGAAAGAGGTTACAGCCTGGAGGAACTCTTCTTCTCCTGATTTGGTTGCAGATTCTCTCTCTCTCTCTCTCTTCCTTTCTCATACACACACACACACACACACACACACACACACACACACACACACCATATACCTCAGTAAACTTAGAATACTGATCAGAGGAGAAAGATAAAAATATGGCAAATCCTAGTTAACCCCGGCTTGCTAACTCCATTCTCTCCATTTCAAGGATGAAATGAAACATGAGAGGCTTGAAGTGAGTAATAGAACCTACAACAAACCCAACAGGGCATCCGGTGCCAACAGTCATGTTCCAGGTCTTGACAGGATCAAACAAAGCCAATAGCAAATAGCCAGCGCCCAGAAGCTTGCAGGGAAGAGGGGCCCATTTGAAGGGGCTGAGGGAAGGGAGAGACAATCACAGTAGCCTGGGAATTAGATCATCTGATTAAGCACAGCCTTCCCTCCACTTGAACCCATCCAAGGTAACTGCTTCTTGGCAATCCTCCCAGTGAAGAGTAAAAGCCATTATTTTGCACTACCATGTACTATGCACCCTGACACACAGGTTATAGTGACAAATAGGATTGGAGATAATAGGAAAGGAGCAAGACCATAACCCTGACCCTGACTCTGACCTTAAACCTTAACTTGCATGCCAGGATCCTTTATTACTTTAATAAAGAAAACAGTAATTTAAATAACGAAGATAAAACTTTCTACACACAAAACCCACGATGTAAGGCTATTTTCATCATTAATAATAAAAATTGACCCATTATTTTATATCACTGCAGGAGTCCCCACTCTGACCATACCTAATTGCTCTTAAACTTACTTCATCTCCCCAGGTGACTTTATTCACTGTCCTCTTGGATTTGCTCTGTTGGATAGTTCGGTCTCTTGGGTTGAGAAACATTGACATTCATTTTCCTCCCAAATAGAAAGCATCTCTCACATTTTTCTTACCCCTGTTGCCCCAAATCTTTCATGCATACTATATATCTCTCCCCCACTCTCATCTGCCTTGAAAAGACTACCCACTAGCCGAGCAGGACACTACACAGTCTGCTTGGGGGGAAGTTGTCGATTCTCTGCTTTTTCTGAGACTTATTAACTTGGGCAAGACGTTAGGAAGGGGAGAAAGGAGAGGGACCAGGAAAGAATATGCTCTGAGTGCGGTGGGTCTACGGAGGGCATCTGGCACTTGGTTTGTTTAAATTTCTGCTTTTTCCACTCCTCAGAGGCTCTGTCTACTCTGGCCAAATCAACCACACCAGGCAGAATTTTAGCAACACAGTGCTTGCATCTAGGGTATCATTCTGCATGATAAACAATTTTGCTATCAATTTCCCCCAGTATTTGGTGCATAATGTCAGTTGGATTTCAATGTTGTCATGATAAGCTGTGGTCTTCTGGAAATGCTATGTAGATATGCCTGCCTAATGGATCTTAGTTATTCCCACAGAGGAGACTGACTTCCTCCACTAAGATTTGCTCTGAGTAATTTCTCTTCAGCTCTCTCCTTAGGAACTCAGCTCCCAGGGATGGAGTGAATCAAAGCCCAACCATAATCACTGCTCCTTCCAAGGGAAACGGCCCCTCTTGGGTCTCAGAGGCACAGCTAACAGGTGTCTTTTACAGAGGAGAGACTTGATTTCAGAGGGTCATTTTTTTTCTCAGAGATGCAAAGCTGTTTCCAGACTCTAAGAAGTGTTATAAATAAATAAATAGGGACTTCCCTGGTGGTCCAGTGGTTAAAACTTTACCTTCCAGTATTGGGGCGTCAGTTCCTTTCCTGATCAGGGAGTTGAGATCCCACATGCTCCAGGGCCAAAAATCAAAACATAAAACAGAAGCAATATTGCAACAAATTCAATGAAGACTTTAAAACAATCCACATCAAAAAAAAAAAAAAAAAAACCTTTAAAAAATAAAATAGCATACACACAGATATATATATATATTTATTTATATGCATGTATATATATATGCATGTATGTATGTAAAGCTTAAAAACAGATCAGGAGAGACCCTCTGATCTCCACTAACATAACACAATGATGCTGCTAAGGGAGAAATCACAGAGAAGCACAAGAACGTTTCCCCTTGGACAGGGCCCCCATCTGACCGCTCACAAAACCCATTTCCCTGAAGTCCCAGAATTCCCGCTCGAGCCTTCTCTGCCCTAGGAGGCCTCCTCCCCACGGGCACACTCCCTTCATGTGGAATTGGAGATGCATCATCATCTTGGAGAAACAACTTTCCTGGGAGCCAGCTAAGCCCACTGAGGCTCTCAGCTGGGTGGCAGCTCCCCCCAGCCCCAGACGGAGTTATATGAGAACCTGTGGAAAAAAATTAAAATCCTGGATGGAAGCTGTGGGGGCTGAAATGAACCAGCCTATTACCCAGTGCCTCTCTGACGGTGAGGGTTAATTTATCACAGGGAATCCAATCACTTCTTACAAAACCAGTGCAGGTTTCATTTAGTTTGATGAGGTATATTGCAAGATTTCAGAAAATCAATTTTACTGAGAGCCATATTAAGCCCCAGGGAATATAACACTACATGTTCCTCACATAAGTTTTTGTTATTACTCAGAGGATCGCAGGGGAAATTATATACTTAGTCCAATGAAGGGTAATGGCTACCTTCATTGTCTTGGGCAGTTCTCACCCTGCTTATCTCTGCGAAATAACAAATAAAAATGGTAGGGCTCCAAACTGGTACTTATCTAAGCTCTGTGAGCCAGATGCATGATAAGAGTGAGCAAACGTGACTTGATTTCCCAGAGATGCTAACCCCTTACAGTATGGGATGATAAGATCCCACGCTCAAGTGTTATGGGTACTATGTATTTTGACCAAAGCCCTATTCTGATGAAATCCTCTAATTTGAGTTCTCAGAGCAGTATTTGCAAAGGAAGCCACAATGGGCTCAAAATTGCTTTCAACCAATCTGCCAGGTTAATATTTCCAGAGAGGTATATTTCTTAGTGAGAAACTTTTCCTCCAGTGGCTAAGGAACATTTCTATCTATAGTCATCTGGTCTCTCAGAAACTTTGGCTTGTATAAACCAACCTAGCTTTTTATGGGGCCCCCAACTTGAAACTGGCAGCAGGGAGTGTACACTCCATTGGACTCTGGCGATTCCTTCTCCAAAGGCCGTTGGAACTGAAAGCAGAGGGTATAGGGAGTGTGTGTTGTTGGGAAGAAGCAGGAGCTTGCGGTGCTTCAATCCAACTGCATCCCACAAACAGCAGGGCTGCTCCTATGTATCCTTGGTCTAGGACTGTGCTGTCCAATGTGACAGTGATTATCCTCATGTGGCTATTAGAGTACTTAAAATTAAGCATAATTGAAAATTAAATTCCTTAGCTGCACCTGCCACATTTCAAATGCTTGGTAGATATGGTGGCTAGTGGCTACCATCATCAGACAGCACACATACAGAACATTTACATCCATCGCAGAAAGTTCTAGTGGACTTTGCTGGGTAGCCATTTAGTTCTTGAGACTTGATAGCTATTACATGGATCTGAGAGTTTAGTTCAGGCTAAAGTCACTGCCCATATGACACAAGAGTCCTTCATTTCCAGATCCTCTTTTACCAGCATAAACTGGGGCCATACATGGCCTCTAGATGGTCTTTGGGTCAGAGAAACCCTCTTCCATCAAAGCAGAAACAGCCTCAGGAAAAACTCAGAACTGGTTTTAGAAATTAAAAGATAGGATGAAAACTGTAAGTTGTAGGACAAAGCTTGTATTTAGGAATCTAGGGGGGAAAAGGTTTTCATTAGTTCTGTATGCAAGTTAAGAACAGTTAGATCCAGACATGAAATAATGGGCTGGTTCCAAATTGGGAAAAGGAGTACGTCAAGGTTGTATATTGTCACCCTGCTTATTTAATTTCTATGCAGAATACATTATGAGCAATGCCAGGTTGGAAGAAGCTCAAGCTGGAATCAAGATTGCAGGGAGAAATATCAGTAACCTCAAATATGCAGATGACACCACCCTAATGGAAGAAAGTGAAGAGGAACTAAAGAGCCTCTTGATGAAAGTGAAAGAGGAGAGTAAAAAAGCTGACTTAAAACGCAACTTTCAAAAAAAAATAAGATCATGGCATCACTTCATGGCAAATAGATGGGGAGAATAAGGAAACTGTGACAGACTTTATTTTCTTGGACTGCAAAATCACTGTGGACTGTGACTATAGCCATGAAATGCTTGCTCGACAGTGTTTTAAAAGACAAAGACATCACTTTGCTGACAAAAGGTCCATATTGTCAGAGCTATGGTTTTCTAGCAGTCATGTACAGATGTGAGAGTTGAACCATAAAGAAGGGTGAGTGCCAAAGAATTGATGCATTTGAATTGGTGTGTTGGAGAAGACTCTTGAGAGTCCCTTGGACTGCAAGGAGATCCAAACAGTCCATCCTAAAGGAAATCAACCCTGAATATTCATTGGAAGGACTGATGCTGAAGTTGAAGCTCCAGTACTCTGGCACTGGATGCAAAGAACTGACTCATTGGAAAATACTCTGATGCTGGGGAAGACTGAGGGCAAGAGAAGGGGGCAAGAGAGGATGAGATGGTTGGATGGCATCAGCAACTCAATGGACATGAGCTGGAGCAAACTTTGGGAGATAGTGAAGGACAGGGAAGCCTGGTTTGCTGCAGTCCATGGGGTTGCAAAGAGTCAGACATGACTGAACGACTAAATAACAACATCAGTTCTTGCCCTGTACCAAGATCAAACTTTTCTACTGTCCCTTTGTGTCCTATTTTATATTTCACATATACATAATGTTAAGTGATATTTGTCTTTCTCTTTGACTTACTTCACTTAGTATGATAATCTCTAGATCTACCCATGTTGCCGCAAATGACATTATTTTTCTTTTTTATGTCTAAGTAATATTCCATTGTATATACGTACCACATTTTCTTTATTCAAGCATTTAAGTTGTTTCCACATCTTGACTATTGTAAATAGTGCTGCAATGAACACTGAGGTGCATGTGTCTTTTCTTTTTTTAATTAATTCATTTTAATTGGAGGATAATTACTTTATAATATTGTAGTGGTTTTTGCCATACATCGACATGAATCAGCCATGGGTGCACATGTGCCCCCCATCCTGAACCCCAGCCCTCACCTCCCTCCCCACCCCATCCCTCAGGCATCCCAGAGTACTGGCTTTGAGCGCCCTGCTTCAGGCATTGAACTTACACTGGGGATCTATTTCACATATGGTAATATACATGTTTCAGTGCTATTCTCTCAAATCATCCTACCCTTGCCTTTTCCCACAGAGTCCAAAAATCTGTTCTTTACGTCTGTGTCTCTTTTGCCGTCTTGCATATAGTAAATATATATTGCATATAGTACATAGAGCTGCAATGAACACTGAGGTACATGTATCTTTTCAAACTAAAGTTTTATCTGGATATATGACTAAGAGTGGGATTGCTGGACCACATGGCAACTTTATTTTTAGTTTTTAAAGGAACCTATCTATGAAACAGAGACAGACTCACAGATACAGCGGGCAGACTTATGGATGCTAAGGGGTGGAGGAGAGGGAAGGATTGAAAGTTAGGAGTTAGCATATGTAAATTATTATACATAGATGGATAGACAACAAGGTCCCACTATAATAGAACAGGGAACTATATTAAATATCCTGTAATAAACCATAATGGAAGAGAATATAAAAAAGAATATATATATATATATATATATATATATATATATATATATCTGCATCATTTTGCTGCACAGCAGAAATTAACACAACATTGTAAATCAAGGCTTCAATAAACTTAAAAAAACCCTCCAGGGTCATGAGAGGAACTGCATTCCTCTTGAATTCACATGTTAAAGTCCTAAACCCCAGTATCTCTGAATGTGACAGTATGTGGCAGTATCTCTGAATGTGACAGAGATAGGATGTTGGAAGAGATAATCAAAGTAAAATGAGGCCACTAGGGTGAATCCTAATCAAACGTGATTGGTGTCCTTAAAAGAAGAGATGAATGGGACACTGACGCACACAGAAGGGAGACCATGACATGCAGACAGATGACGGCCATCGACAAGCCAGTGAGGGAGGCCCTGGAAAAAACCCATCCTGCCAACACCTTGATCTCAGACTTCTGACCGCCACAGATGGGGTGGTTTGAACAACAGAGGTGCGTTTTCTCGGAGTTGTGGAGGCAGCTCCAGCAAAAGAATGCACCTGCCATGCAGGTTCTTCCTACAGCAAACCAGAGGCCTATGCAACAGAGCCCATAAGATTTTTTTCAAATCGTTGGGAATTCCCTGGCAGTCTACTGGTTAGGACTCTGTGCTTTCACTGTGGGCTCTGGTTGAGGAACTAAGATACTGTAAACTGTGTGGCACAGACCAAAAAAAAAAAAAAAAAAAAAAATTCTTTAAATCAAGCTGGAGATATTTTGAGGATACATTGCCCATCATCACAATTTTTCCCTCAAGCCTTACAAAGTAGCTATTTGCACAGAGGATTATTATGCCTTTTCCTGTAGGGCAATTCAAGTTTTGATGCTGCTCACAGAGCCAGTGGGGAACTGGAACTCAGAAGTGACAGACAAATTACCCATGAGAAAGGGCAGAACATTTCAGAAGAGTGTTTAAAAAATCATTTTGCCTTCACTGATATTTTGCTGTGACATCCTTTATTGATTTCTACATGTCAACTCTAAATTAGATCTGTGTGTGTGTTTACACACATTGGGTAGAGTTAAACACATTCACAATATATAGATTTAGCAGCTATTCATATAATCACTCCTTTTCAAGGTGTTTAACAAAAATGAATTAATGTAACATGCAACCAACCATATGTTAAACATAACAGCCCACAGGGAATGTGATGCAAACTTTAAAACCCAGTGAAGTTCTGATGTTAATAATTTTTGTTTGGTAGGATTCCTGAGGGAAATGCCCAGTTGTCAACTCCTGAAGAGAGATGGGAATATCTAGGTGAGAGAAGGTCTTGGACGTGGATGTAGGTACGCTCAGTCATGTCCAACTCTTTGAGACTCCATGGACTGCAGCCCACCAGGCTCCTCTGGCCATAGGATTTTTTAGGCACGAATACTGGAGTGGGTTGCCATTTCCTCCTCCAGGGGATCTTCCTGACTCAGGGATCAAACCCTTGTTTCTTGTGTCTCTTTCATTGGCAGGCAGATTATTTACCACGGAGCCACCTGGGAAGTGCTTAATATTATCCAATTAGTTATCTGTATATCTTAGCCTTTTCTGTAATAGAAATTTTCCTCTTAATCTTTTTTCCTATTTTTTTCTGGCAGCATTGCAATCTTGAATTAAAAAAAAATTTTTTTTCTGTCAGATTGAGCAAAAGAAACATCATTCAAGTAATAGTTTGAAACAAAACATTTGCATGACATTTGAGAATTACAAGATGTTTTTAGAGCCAAAATTTTCATTCGATGCCCACCATATTTTTTAAAGTTAGGTTATTTCTCCCATTTTGCAGATAAGGTAACTAAAGATTGGAAAGCTTAAGTGACCTTCCAAAATTTTCACAGCTAGTTCCATAGGGAGCCAAGACAAAAGTCTATGTTTGGGATTTTAACCAATCTGTTACACATCTCCATATGCCTTGGTCCTTCCACCGTGGCATGCTGTAAAGTCCAGGCGGCCCACCCCAGGAGAATGTCCCAGGGTGCCTCTCCATGAAGCTGCTCTCACCCTTCATCAATGCTGTCCATGGTGGGCTTCTCCTGCCTGAGAAGATGGTTCTACAGACAGACAGGTAATCCCAGGGGAGATGAGGATAAGACCCAAGGCATTTCCACAGAGGCCATGGTGAATCCATTCCCTCAGTCTCTCCTGTCTCAACCCACTGACCTTCGCCTACGGAGTGAGGTGGAGCTAGGAATAAGGGATCTAGAGTGGGGAGTAGGCTTCCAGAAGCCATAGATAGGAACAAAGTGACCAAGATGTGAAAAGCTGAGATGAGCTTCCTTCCCTAGCATCACCTGCAGTCTTTACCATCTGCCTTGCTTGTCTGGAGCTTGCCATGACATGCCCTCTGTGATGCTCAAACACCCTGCATTGAGGAAAATCGCAGAGGTACTCTGGAGCTGGTCTATGATACAGTAAGGACCTGCCCTTGCCCTCAGCCGCCTTCTCAAGAATGCTTTTCTAGCACAACCTTCCTGGGTCCCACCCCTCGATTGGTACCTGCATCTAGTGGACCAGTCATGCTACCTGGACCACATCTGAGCTACGCTATTTGGTGTCCCAGCCGATGCAGGCAGGTCCCCAGGATGGCCAATGGCCTCTGAGGAGGCTTGGCACAGACTCAGCCCAATAGATTTGCTCTGTGTTAGATGATGACAAATGGACCCAGTCAGACATCTCTCTTAGCAAACATCAGTGCTGCGTGTGCACTCAAACTATAACCCAAATAACTCAGGTTCTCTCCTCTCTGGACCCGAGAAAGCTGAGGACCTGAGCCTCTGTGGCTAATGAAGAACAGGGGTCCTATTTGTTCCTTTCCTCGTGTCCTGGAATCAGCCCCCGTCACCCAAGGAGGTCCAGGTAAGTCCCTTCTGGGCAAGTTGAATAAGCCTCTTGATGGAGTATGATTCTGGGTCTCTGAGAAGTAAGTTTTGAGAGGCTACAGAGAAATACAAGACACACAAAAATAACCTCACTAGCTCACCAGAGGGACACTGGCCAAGATGCCAATTTTTCTTTAAGATGCCAATTTTTAAGTTATTCTTTCCCAAGTTTTTATTTTCTGCTTCCGTGCATTGTTGGGCTAAGGAAAAGAGGTATTGAATATTCTCCCCCAAAGACTCCTGTGGAAAGTAGCTGAAAACTGTCAGAACAGATAAAGCAGAGATTATTGCTTTCTTTCAGCTCTGTTGCCTGATTTCCCTTAGGGCCCCTGCTGTGGACAGTAGTGACCTGCCTGGAAACCAGGCATGTGTTAATTTGCATGATTGTGTTAACTAACTAGCAGCCACTCCATCCCAGCCCCAGTATAACCTAAATTAGTTCAACAGGAGTAGGTGGTTTAATCTGTACATTATTTATATTTGCTAATAAACAAGCAATTTGAGTTTTAGCTCGAATTTTCTCTTGGGGACAGAGCCAGGTCTCTGCTGAGAATTTGACCTGGAGAAATTCACCCTGTGCATTCCTCTCATCCCAGATACCAACTCTGACCTGCTCTTCGAGTTTTCATACTGAGAAAGTCTGGGTGGAACTTCTCTCCAGCAACTCCACACCCCCATTCACTGGAAGGACTGATGCTAAAGCTAGAGCTCCAATACTTTGGCCACCTGATGGGAAGAGCCAACTCATTGGGAAAGACCCTGATGCAGGGAAGGTACACGATGAGATGGTTAGATGGCATCACTGTCTCAATGGACAAGAACTTAAGCAAACTCTGGGAGATACTGGGACAGGGAAACCTGGCCTGTTGCAGCCCATGGTCACAAAGAGTCAGACACGATTGAGTGACTGAATAACAACGTTCCTTAAGTTCAGTCCAGACTGCAGAGGTAAACAGCCCTGTCTAATCCAGGTTCCAGTTAGGGCTCACCTTTGCGACCAAAGGGCCCTGGCTGCCCCTGCCCTGGGAGATCTGGGCTTCCACTGAGCTGAAACCCAGAGCCCTGGAGTACCCGTTCTCAGATGGGTTTTCTGCCTGTGTCTGATTCTTCTCAGGTTCTCTCCGGCTCCCTGCCTAGTTGCTCATTTTCTTCCTAAAATTGTGCGTGTCTACTCCAGCCCCGTGAGCCCCTCTTTCTGAGACTAACATCTCATCGTGAACTTAGGAGCTGCCAGACGTAGTCAGCCCTAAAAGGTCCCCAAACAAAGGACCCTTGGAGTCTCCACCACTGAGTTTTGTCCACCTATTAAGTGTGACCACAATCAAAATGCTAGCAATAACACAGTAAAAATACTAGTAGTGATAGCCAGCATTGTGTTATTTCTTTGTGTAAGGAAATTTGCAGAAGTTAATGTCCACGTAATTGGATGGTAGAGGAGACCAAGCTCAGAAAAGTTAAGCATCTTGCCCAAAGTCACACAGAAGGTCATGAAGAGCTGGAATTTAGTCTTTCTAGATTCAGGTCCCATGAAACCACATTCATGTCACTCACCGCCCAAACCTGTTTAATTATCGTCCACTGCTGCCTCCTAAGATCACTTCAGGGCAGGGAGAGCTGGTACAGCTGACTGGCTTAGTTTGGGTGTTAAGGACCAGGGGTGGGCATCAGGAAACCCCCAGAGGTAACGAAAACTGTGTGGAACCCGAGAGTCAGTACTGAGTCCTGTGAGAGAGATGCCCGAGCTTCACAGCCAGAGAA
This sequence comes from Muntiacus reevesi, assembly GCF_963930625.1. Classification (NCBI taxonomy): domain Eukaryota; kingdom Metazoa; phylum Chordata; class Mammalia; order Artiodactyla; family Cervidae; genus Muntiacus; species Muntiacus reevesi. The sequence goes on from NC_089261.1 coordinate 64,673,826, forward strand.
ATGTGCTGATTGGACAAAGTACTTTGCAGACATTCCCCATCCCATATGAAAAGAGTATAAACATATATATCATGGACGAATACTCAGCCATAAAAAGGAATGAAATTGTGCCATTTGCACAATTTTGAATGGACCCAGAGACTATCATTCAGAGTGAAGTAGTCAGAAAAGAGAAAAACAAATATGGTATATTAATGCATATATGTGGAATCTAGAAAAATGGTACAGATGAAGTGATTTGCAAAGTAGAAATAGAGTCACGGATGTAGGGAACAAATATATGGACACCAAGAGGGGAAAGGGGGGCGAGATGGATTGGAAGATTGGAATCGACATGTATGCAAAACTACATGTAAAAGAGATAACTAATGAGAACCTACCCCATGGCACAGGTGACTCTACTCAGGGCTCTGTGGGGACCTGAATGGGAAGGAACTCAAAAAACGGTGGGCATATGTTTACATACAGCTGATTCGCTTTGCTATGCAGCAGAAACTAACCCAGCATTGTAAAGCAAACATATGCCAATAAAAATGTATTTAAAAATCCAGTGAGATCTGTAGCTGTCCTCTTATAGATGGCACCCAAGGTACTTTCCCCAAGTGGCCATAACTGCAGTTGAGTCAGGGGATCTGGTTGTCTGATGCCAACCAGAAAGACAGTAGCATCCTACCTCTAGGTTATTCTCACACTGCCTAATGAACTACAGTCAAACGTGGTGGTGGAAGCGCTTAAGGGGGTAAATTCTGGGCTATCATTCAGTTTTCAGAAAAGGGTGTTTGTTTCACGCTGGTTGCTAATAAATGCAGTGATGTCATGAGATGTTATGAGCCTCACCTACCTCAAACTGCTTTTCTCCACCAAAAGGAACCCAAGAGCGGTGTGTGACTCTCTGGGTCACTTCTCTACATGGCTGCTTTGCAGCACCTGAGGTTGGTCCCTAGGCTATAACCCCTTTCCTTGGGCATATTCATAAAAGAAAAGAGACCAGCCCCATCAGTGAAGCTCTATGAGCATTTCTTCCTTCCCAACACGTCTTCTCTGAAAGGACATGGCACTTCTACTTTACAACAGCTTCAGCCCTGCTCTTCACTACAGTTCCTGGGGCTTGCAATGGGGTCGTGGCCGTGAGGAAAAGTCAGTGACAAGGAGAAAGAAGGGCACTACTCAGGACTGAGTGCTTGTGTTGTCTGAAAATTCACATGTTGAAACTCGAACCCCCAAGGTGATGGTAATTGGAAATGAGGTTTGGGGATTAATTAGATCATGAGGCTGGGCCCTTGTCTGATGGGATTAGTGCCCTTATAAAAACAGTCACAGATCTCTCTCTCCCTCTACACCCCACCCCCCACACACACACACTTCCCCATATCAGGACACAGAAAGAAGGCAGCTATCTGCAAGATAGGAAGAGAAACAATTGGACAACATGTTGATCTTGGATTTCCAGCATTCCGAACCATGAGTAAATGAATTTCTGTTGTTTAAATGCCCCAGTCTCTGCGATTTTGTTATGGCAGCCCAAGCAGACAGAGATCTACAGACAGAAGCCGCAGAATGAGAGAAAGCCCAGCAGGCAGCACCGGTCTAGATGCTGAAGTGGCCAGCCTGCTCACGGAAAGGCAGAGCTCTGCAAGTCCTTCTTCAGGCCATCCCTGCCATGTTTACCGGCAGAAGCAGCAGCTGCCTTCAACTGGAGACCTGAAGTACTCTGAGAGTTCCACCTGCCACATATATCTCTGTGCCTCAGTGCTGGGGCTCCCTGCCCCTCCCTCACCTGGCTAGGAAGTCTCCCTGCCAAATGAGCTAATGGCTTTGGAGAAAAGAAGACTCTGGGGTACTGACCATCTTAATTGTTAACAGGGCTTCTCCCTTGGTTTTTTGTGGCTACAAGGACTTTTTTTCGGAGTAATTCAAGTGAGGCAGGAGCTCATTGGCTGGTACCTTGACAAGATCACCAAGGTCTTCAGATCTTAGGGTTCAGGAGAGCAACTTGTGAGTTCATGGGAGTTCTGGATGATTGGTTCAGGCTAATCAAACTCATGAAACTGGCTGACAGCTGTTGAGTACATTTTTTTCTAAAATAGAAAGTACTTCTGAAAAATGAAATTACTAACTCAAGGCAAGGTCACAGACCAGGGCATGGGAAGATTTTTAATGGTTGATGTCATCAAGCTCTAATGAGCTTCTGCCCTAATGAGGAGCACCTCCCAGTGGGCCAGAAGAACCTGGGATCAATCAAAGCACCCACCCCTCTGGCCAGGGCCAGAGACAAATAGGAGCTCTTCAACTCATTCTTCATCTTTATGCTTTTAAATATACCAAGTAGAACAACTACTCATTTTTATCTATTTCAATGTTTCCATGATTAGTATTTCAGTCAGTTCAGTTCAGTCACTCAGTCATGTCCAACTCTTTGTGACCCCATGGACTGTGCACACCAGGCCTCCCTGTCCATCACCAACTCCCAGAGCTTGCTCAAACTCATGTCCATCATGTTGGTGATGCCATCCAACCATCTCATCTTCTGTCATCCTCTTCTCCTGCCTTCAATCTTTCCCAGCATCAGGGTCTTTTCCAATACTATTTACTATTTATACCATTTACTATTACAATGCTACTTACTATTTATCTCAAATCAATGACATTCAGATGCATCTGGGGAGTCTCTCTCAGCTAATCTGAGCACACTCCCAGTCATCTGTTCAGCAGTTGTCATCCGTGGGATGGTAGGTCTTTGGGGCTTCAGTTTCAGTTAGCGGCATTCCCCAACTCTCTCCCCATGCCACCCTCTTTGGATTACAGAGATGAAATAATGCAAAGTTTAATAAATATGAGATTGACAGTAAAGAAAATAATTGGAGAGATTCTGGTTGGACTTGAGGTAGGTCAACTCAACTTCCTCTTATCTCAGTTTAGAACTGGGTGCCAAGGTCTCTGGTCTGTCAATACTGGGTCTTCCTTTTTAATTCTTATTTTATTTTTCCTTTTTGGCCACACCAAATGGCATGTGGGATCTTCTTTCCCCCAACCAGGGATCAAACCCTCACCTTTTGCAGTGGAAACTTGGAGTCTTAACGACTGGACCACCATGAAAGTCCCAGGGTTGGATCTTATTACTGATTTGTCCTGCAAAACTACAGCTGCTTTCACATGCACCATTCCCCGCCCCTCCTCCCCAAGCTGGCAGAGAGAAATGAAGCACATACACAGAGATGAAGAAGCAAGAAACTGCACATTCCTTGTAGAGAGACAGCTATCCCCCGTACTGGTGTGGCTGCGTGCACAGCCTGGGGTGGGGGAAAGCAAGGATGAAAAGGTGACTTCTCTTGCAGGTGGTCTTGTTCTGGCTTCAGTATTGTTAGGCTTCCCATGTGGCTCAGCTGGTAGAGAATCCACCTACAATGAGGGTGACCTGGGTTCGATCCCTGGGCTGGGAAGATGCCCTGGTGAAGGGAAAGGCTACCCACTTCAGTATTCTGGCCTGGAGAATTCCATGGACTATCCATGGGGTCACAAAGAGTCAGACATGACTGAGTAACTTTCACTAAATAAGGTCATTAAGGACACTGAAAGCACCGACTATTTTACCCTTAAAGACTGGCAATTCCAGAAAAGTTTGGCATTTTGGAGACTGATCTAAATTGGTCATAACCTTTGCCTAGGTCCCTGCTTCACTGTAGCTTGTAGATTGCTTAGAGAGATGCTCAAATGTCTATCCTTCTGCCACTCCTGTATTGAATGAGAGCCAAAGTGATTTCTTTGCACTTCAGTCCTCCTTTCCAGTAAATGCCTGTCTGTTCTCTGAAAGTATAAGTGGATTCGGGGATTTTTTTGACCCACCATGGCTCTAAGAAAAACTCAATATTTGTTATTCTCAGTCTTAATGCCTGCTCATGGTGATTTTAACACTGTGTTTTAAAATGGCTGTGGTATTTTAATAATACAATCTTCTTTCTGGTATTGTGGAAACATTACATTATTCAATGTATCCAATTGCAATGCATTTTTCTTTGCCCTTGTGGTGCATTATTACTGTGTACTCTTCACAGAAGTATAATTTGGGGAGCAATTTTCTAGCAGACCACTGAAGGCGTTGTGTTACAAATGGAGTTGATGTGTTGCTCTGCTCATGGAGCCGCATTGCAAGGCCAAGAGCCTTTTCAGGGTAAACACTGTCGTAATGCAGTGATCCCAGTGGAACCCCAACCTCCCACCTTGCTCTCTCTGGTCAGCCCCGCTCCACCCCAGGGGTCTGACTTCCAAAGTCAGCTTCTAGTACCCAAGATGCACGGCCACATACAGGGCCCTGGCTGACTGTTTTCCTGAAGCTGTTTTGTCTTTAGAGTGGGGTTTCTCTTTGGCAAGGTCAACTTTGTCATCTCCTACAACTGGATTTGGCTTTCTCAGATACAGAACTCATACACGTGGTCAACAGATTGCTTTTGACCCACAATTGTTTGGGTTTTATTTTTTTAATTACAAAATTTCTAAACCATTTTAAAAATTATTGTCTAAATTTGAAACTCAGGAGTTTGCACTTCCAGTACTCCCAGATTATCTCAGCAGTTATGCCACTAAGTGATGGTTTTCCTCTTCAAAGAAGCCGCCTCTTCCCCAAGTCCTCAAAGACCCCACTAGTCCCTCCTAACAAACTCTGAGATCTTCACTGGTAATTATGCCTGACTATTTTTGCAAGCATTTAAGACTGCAACCTCAACTTTTATAGCTGTGATAGGTAGAATTCTAAGAGCCATTCATGAAGTACCAGCTATCTTGGGTACGTACCTATCCCCTTATAGCATCGTCTTTCTTAGAGTGTAGGCAGCACCTGTGAACAGCAAGGAGGTCAAATCAGTCAATCCTAAAGGAAGGACTGATGCTGAAGCCAACGCTCCAATACTTTGGCCACCTGATGCGAAGAGCCGACTCACTAGAAAAGACCCTGACACTGGGAAGATTGAGGGCAGGAGGAAAAGGGGGCGACAGGGGGTGAGATGGCTGGATGGCATCATTGCCTCAATGGATATGAGTTTGAACAAACTCCAGGAGAGTGGACAGGGAAGCCTGGTGTGCTGTAGTCCATGGAGTCCTAGAGTCAGACACACCTGAGTGACTGAGCAACAGCAGCAACCCCTTCTGACTGGTGGTGAAGTGTTTTGCTGATATAATTAAGATTCCTAATCAGTTGACCATGAGTTAATTAAAAGGGAGATTATTTTAGGTGAGCCCACCCTCATCAGGTGAGCCCTTAAAAGAGACAAGAAATGTCAGCAAATGCTCTCCTACTGGCCTTGAAATAAGCTTCTGTGCTAGTCCCCGAGGGCAGCCTTCAGGCGAGTGGCTCCCAGCTGAGAGCCAGTAAGAAAATGGGACCACAGTCCTGCAACCACAAAGGACTAAATACTGACAATAACCTGAATTAGCTTAGAAGAGGACCCTGAGCCTCATAGGAGATCACAACCCCAGCTGATAGTTGGACTTCAGAGGATGAGACCCCCAAGCAGAGGATCCAGTCGACCTACCCGAGGCTCCCAACCCACAGGACTGCGTGATTTGCTTTGCTGTAAACTACTAACTTTGTGGCAAGTGGTTATGCAGCAATGAAAAACTAATTCAAAAACTTACCTGTTAGAGCGTTGCTTTCACACTTGTACTCATACCCCTAGCCAAGCCTGAATTACAGGAATTGTTTTCACGTAAGACCAAGAAACACATTACAGAGAATACTCTGTTACCTCCAAAGATAAGTGGAGGAGGTGCAAATCCCTGAAGGACAAGCTTGATCTAAGAGAGAATCATGATATCAATGCTGTGAAATGTTCTTAGCCATCACCCGGTCTAGCTCTCCCTCCCATTTTCAGATGAAGAAACTGAGGCCCAGAAGTTAAGTGATGTAGCCAAGGTCCCATGCCTTGATAATTTTCACTCACATTTCCTATAGTTGGCATAACCTTATAAATTCTTGATTTATCAAAACTCCTGTATCTGGTGGTGGCTAAATATGGGGAGGCTTGGGGAGGTTGAATACAGAAAGTTACTCTTTGCTTGAGGAATCAGTAGATAAATGGTTGATGCTGTATTAAATCTAAATGGTTATTAATTGAACAAATATCTATATCTCAAGCATTGTCAGAAGCAGCTGAGAAAACAACGAAGTAGGATGTGTGGTCACTGCCTTTAAGGCTTTTCTAATCTCCATGAGAAAACTCACTGCTTTCAATTTAGACAACACAGGAGCTGAACAAAGAGCAAGGCAGGACAAGCAACCCACATTTGACACGCGTTGTCTTCTGATCATTCTGCTAAAGACTGGAACCCCCCCAGTCATCCCCACTCTCAAACTCCTTCAGTCAGTGCAGTGCCTGATCATCAAACATACTTCTGAATCTGCATTCTGCCACCGTTCTTTCAAATCCAGGATACAGCTCAGTAGTGATCACAAAGTGGATTGTGCCGGAGATGTGAGAAGGACAGATTCAGCCAAGGCTAAGCTGTGGTTTGTGCTAAAGAAAAGGCAGTGATAAGCCAATAGTGGATCCCCTTCAGATGCCCGTGGCCTGTGGAGAGAGCTGAGACGGGGCCCTCACGCTGGGAGCCCTGATGCTGAGAGAGCCTGGCCTTGCTCAGCCACCAGCTCCTGCTTTGCTTTACCTTCGAAACGCTCAACCTTGTGTTTAAGGAGAAACTGTTTCCCTCAGCTCCTTGGTTTCAGGCAGGGTCACACCCTAAACAACAGGGACAGCTGCCTCTTCTATTATTAACCGTCTCTAAGGATAGAGACTCTGAGTCTCCTTGGCCATCTCTTCTGCCCGCCCCACCCCACACCAGCTGTGCTGGTTGCCCCATGTCCATCCTGGCCCCACTGCTCGTGACCTTCCATCTCCATCCACTTGGAACCAAGAACCAATTGCACTTCACTATAGTTCTGTCGCTAGGTCCGAGCAGTGACACAGCTGGGTCAGTTCTGTCCCTTAAAGATTGGCATTTGCCCTTTTGAGTCACGGCCATCAAGACCATTGTTTCCTATGACCACCCTGGGGGTGGAGGAGCCCCAAGTCTTTCCAGCATCATCCTCCAAACTGCAGTGGAGTTTCAAACTCCATTCTTTGGAGCTTCAGCTGATCACATGTCTTTTCAGCTCAGATCTCTGTTCCTCTATCTTTTCTGTCACTTTGTGACCCAGTCTGGGCCTGTGGCATATGAGTAGAAGCGATGTGCCCAGTTCCACGTCGGCTTCCACCTGAGGATAAGCCACTTGCCCTGGGCTTCCTCCACCATCATCCCCCTTACTAAGCAGCTGAGATGGAGTTACATGTTGACTCAGGATGGCTGAGTCAACTGGCCAGGAAACAAAATTGAACTATCCACCTGTGGACTATGACATGAAAGAGAAATGTGTGTCTAGTTGTTTTCAACTGAAGTATAATTGTTGTTGTTGTTCAGTCACTAAGTAGCATCTGATTCTTTGCCACCCCATGGACTGCAGCAAGCCAGACTCCCATGTCCTTTACTATCTCCCAGAGTTTGCTCAAACTTATGTCCATTGAGTTGGTGATGCCATCCAACCATCTCATCCTCTGTCATCCCCTTCTCCTCCTGCCTTCAATCTTTCCCAGCATTGGGGTCTTTTCCAATGAGTTAGCCCTTCTCATCAGATGGCCAAAGTATTGGAGTTTCAGCTTAAGCATCAGTCCTTCCAATGAATATTCAGGACTGATTTCCTTTAGGATTGACTGGTTTGATCTCCTTGCAGCCCAAGGGACTGTCAAGAGTTTTCTCTAGCACCATGATTCACAAGCATTAGTTCTTCAGCACTCAGCCTTCTTTATGGTCCAAGGCTCTCAAACGCACATGACTACTAGAAAAACCATAGCTTTGACTGTACAGACCTTTGTCAGCAAATTGATGTTTTTGCTTTTAAATATACTGTCTAGGTTTGTCATAGCTTTTCTTCCAAGGAGCCAAGTGTGTTAGCCCCTCAGTCATGTCTGACTCTGTGACCCCATGGACTGTATGTAGCCCGCCAGGCTCCTCTGTCCATGGAATTCTCCAGGCAAGGTTATTGGAGTGCATAGCCATTTCCTTCTCCTGGGGATCTTCCCAACTCAGGGATTGAACCTGAGTCCCCTGCATTGCAGGCAGATTTTTTTTTTTACTGTCTGAGCCGCAAGCAAGTATCTCTTAATTTTGTGGCTTTAGTCACTGTCTGCAGTGATTTTGGAGCCCAAGAAAAGAAAATCTGTCACTGCTTCCACCTTTCCCCCCTTCTATTTGCCGTGAAGTGATGGGACCAGATGTCATGATCTTGGTTTTTTGAATGTTGAGTTTTAAACCAGTTTTTTCACTCTCCTCTTTCACCTTCATCAAGAGGCTTTTTAGTTCCTCTTCACTTTCTGCCGTTAGAGTGGTGGTATCATTTGCATATCTGAGGTTGTTGACATTTCTCCCAGCAGACTTGCTTCCAGCTTGTGATTCATGCAGCCTGGCATTTCACATGATGTACTCTGCGTAGCAGTTAAATAAGCAGGATGACAATACACAGTCTTGCCGTACTCCTTTCCCAATTTGGAACCAGTCAGTTGTTCCACATTTGGTTCTAACTGTTGCTTCTTGACCTACATATAGGTTTCTCAGGAGACAGGTAAGGTGATCTGGTATTCCACCTTATATACGTATAATAAATGCCCCCCACCGACTCAATGGACATGGGTTTGGGTGGACTCCAGGAGTTGGTGATGGACAGGGAGGCCTGGCATGCTGCGGTTCATGGGGTCGCAAAAAGTCAGACATGACTGAGCAACTGAACTGAACTGAATGCCCCCAAATGCACAGATCTTAGGGGTTCTCTTCACTGAGTTTTGGCATTTGTATGTCCACCTGTAACCATCATACCAAACAGGATATAGAATATTAACATCTGTGTTGTTTAAACCACTGTGTTTTGGGGTTTCTTTGTTACAACAGCTTACCAGTAGCCTAACAAACACACCTCATACACGGTCTCTGCTTCCAGTCCTCTGATGTGTACTTAAGTAGATCTTCCTTGATGGCCAAGTTAGATATTTTTATTCCTGCTGCAAAGCCCAGAGACCTCCTTATTGCCACTGTCATAAAATCAACCCACTGACTTTTTAATAAAATTATCCTTTTTTTTTTCTCTTAGCTGAGAACTGTCCTTTCTTACACTGGACAGGATGGCTTCTAACGATACCATCTGCAGTCAGATTTTGATAGCATTCCAGAAAGACTGTGATCAATTATTCAAAGTGGTCCTGACACTCCCTTAATACCATACATTTTAATTCTTTCTTAGAAAAAGATGGAAGTAACTGATCAAAACTTTTAGCTACTATTCTAGAGTCACACCAAATTTGTAGGCACTATCTCTAAGGGCTAAATTTTATTTTACTGTAATAAATGGTCTATACTGTGCTTAAAAATTTGATGTGAGAAATCACAGTTGGAAAATTGCTTGCTTTTTAATGTTGTTATAGAAGAACAGGGAGTGACCTGCCCAGGAAACCCTTAATTGAAGTAATGGCTTGTGATCAAATGCCACACCCACCAATTATTCCTGCCCTAAAGAAGATAAAGGCAGTCAGATACTTTGAAGCCAATGTCCCAGAGTGACCTGAGCCTATGTGTCCACCTCCCAAAAAGAAGAGGAGGAGTTAGCATTTGCTGAGACATATGGGAAAAAAATAATTCATAAGCAGAGGGCTGAAACAAATAAATTAAAACCTTTTATTGTTTTGCCCAGAGAAGAAAAGAGCAGAAAATCTGTTCTATACAAGTCTCCTGGAGTCTTGAAATTTCTTAATCATGTTTTATTACAAAAGGAACCAACTACTAGACCTGATGCAGAAGAGACAGTCGCCCCTGATTGCAGGAAGTGCCTCTTCCAGTGGGGCTAAGGCCACCCAGAGGGTGGATATGTTCCATCTCTCTGGTCCTGCCCAGCTCCTGGCCCAGGGCTTTATCGCATACCTGCCTCTGCTCACCATAAAGCGAACTCCACACCTCAACTGTGACCAGAGCTGGTAACAGTTACAGTGTTCCTGGACTGGATCTGTCCCAGCCCTGCTTCTCTGCCAGGCTGGCACTCAGAGGTGGGCAGATGGCTTGTTCCTGGCCTAGAAGGAGGAAGGGAGCTACTGTCTGCCCGGATGTCCATTGGGACCAGCCAGGTTCACCATCGGTTACTCCCAGGGCAGAAACCCACCCCACTATTCTTGCCTGGAAAATCCCGTGGACAAAGGAGACTGAAGGGCTACAGTCCATGGGATGCAAAGGAGTCGGACATGACTTAGCCACTAGACAACAACTCCGAGGGCAGAACTAGGCATCTGGATGGATGGTTCCCAAAACACCCTTCAGTTTAATATGAAAAAATTTCCAATCATTCTGAGTGGAGTGAGTGAATGAGTTCCTCATACCTGGTCATGTCCAAGTAGACGCTGCATGATCTTCCACCAAGAGATTTAGACAAGGGAACCTCATTCTGGGTGGGAAGATGGATTGTAATTTCTAAAACCTCTTCTTGCTGGGGGTAGGCTGCCTCTCTGTTCTGAAAACCCTCCTCCCCTCAGTCCTGCAGTATTTTGACTCTCATTGAGGTACCCACCCTAGGCTGTCTTGGCCCAGATTCGGGACAAACTATGACCTCAGCCCTGTGATCACTCAGGAGCTGGATCCCACCACACAGAGATTTGGAGCAAAGAAGCAGAACCACTGGTCCAAGCTGGGCATTGTAGTTGTGAGATATGGGATGCACACTTGTTTCTGAAATCAGTCCATCCTTGTGAACTCTGGTCTTGAGCATGGAGTCCTGGTCTTATTTCTGTCTGATCTCTGTCTGATCTCTGGTGGGCTAGGAGGGGAGCCTGTGCAGGGAAGGGGGTGAGGGTAGGTACCTTCAATCTGTTAATGCCTGTGCACTCCAGGCCAGGGGCAGATAAGAATGAACATTGAGTCCACAAGCCTGCTTGTACACACACATACAGAATCCATCCACCAAGACCAGGCCCTGAGTGATCACAACTTTGAAGAGGTTCCCTGAATCCACCGAGCTCATACTAGTACCCAACTCAAAAGTGCAACATTGAGCCCAGAAGCCAGAGAGAGGTAGGCAGACAAAGCAAGATGAGTCCCCGCGAGCCCCGGCGATAGGTCTGAGGTCCCCTCAGGAACCACAACAGGACACTAGCCAGGATCCATCGAGAACCTGTGGCTGACCGCGAGCAGAGCCTCTCCCAGCAGGAAAGTGCCTGTCCCAGCCACCAAAGGCCCAGCAGGGAGCAGACGTATTTCTGACTGCTCTCAGGCCCTCGTTATAATCAACTGTCTGTAATCCCAGAATCCTAGGAATGAAAAGTAAACACAGGATGAGGGGTGAGGCCAGGCTATTCCTGACAACAAATGGATAAAGATGCAAAGTTTTATATTCACTAATGTACATGTGCACAGGCAAAAAAAAAAAAAAAAAAAAATCTACAGGCTTAACTACATCAATGTAGTTATTTTGGGTGGTGGGATTATGGGTAATTTTTATTTTTTGTCTGCTTTTCTGCACATCTCAAAATTGCTGCAATGAATATGTATTATAGCTATAATCTGTAAAAGGTTAGTTCTAAAATTCATATGGAATTACAATTTTATGGTCGTCATTTTGCAATCAAAGTTATTTTGCTTACATGTGGAAGTTTTGTTTTTACTGTTTCTCCTTTGTGCTTTTTCCCATATCTATTTTTACCGCCCTGCTTTCAACACTCTAATAGGACAGCTATCTTCTCCAGTCAGGCACTCTGGGTGTGTGGGTTTAAGTGACACATGTGCAGAGAAATGATTCCAACAGCATAGGACATGCAGTTTCCACTTCCTGATCCCACGCATACTCTGTTCCTTGGCCCCTTCATGCTGTTCCCACAAGCAGGACCAGCTTCACCACCTACCTCTGCAAACCCAATCCTACATTTTCTTCCATCCTCTGTCAAAAATTCTGCTCCTGTAAGAAACCTTACACAAGTCAGTACATCCGTTCATTCATAAAATAATTCTCGGGCATTGTCCACATCCCAGACACTGCTGTGTTCAGGTTGGGACACACAGTCGCAAATACACCCAGCCCCTGACCTTCCCCTCTAGAACAGAATCCTAAAAACAGCAGGCTGTGGGGGTTACAGACAAGCCCTTGGGTTTGGCTACTGCAGCTTGCTCTGTGGGGGAGCAGGGGTCTACAGCGTTGGGAGGGATACAAACCAGTAATTGTCACAGCAACAGCCATGATCCTTAGATCACACAACATTCTGTGACAGACATGTGTGTATACACATGTCCCTGTATGTACATGTATATAGACATATTGCAAACCATTGCAGTTACCGTAAAAGCTTTATCCTAGCACAGCTAACAGTTACTGAGGACGAAGTATGTCCCAAGCCCAGTGTAAGTACTTTTACATGTACACCCTCAACTGCTCCTCACAATAACCCTCACTGGAGGTTTAAAGGGCCTAGGCCACAGACACAGTGATGGGGCACCCTCGTCATAGCACGGGAGCACGCCCTGGGCAGGGCAACGAGGGCCCAGCGAGCAGTCATCTTCTCGTCCGGCCTCTCCTCTGCATCTTGGTGCAAGGGCTCCGCCGCTCCTTATAGAACAGTTGCTCAAACGATGCCTGGGAGCTGCTTGTTCTCTGCTTGTTCCTGTTTATGCATCTTGTCCCAACTAGGCTGTGAGCTCCCCGGGGGCAGGGACCACTTCTGACAGTTACGACGGTCACTGCTCAGCATAGCGCTGGATACAGAGGCTGATTTGTAGTGCTCCAAAGAAATCAATTGTCATGTTTGTTTTCACGCTGGCTTTATAATCAAGGGACTTTATAATCTAAATGCACCTTGCTGAAATTGAAGACTAGTTCTGTGGCTCTTCCCTTCGGGTTTATAGGCAATCAGATGCAGTGTAGAACTAGGTGACTATACACATAAAATGCCTGATTAAACAGTGCTGAGAATCAGTAGGAAGAATCGTACGCGTAGAAATGCACAGATGGGATGTGTGTGTGTTTTGAGTAGAGTGCACTACAGCACACGTTCACCTTATCTATATTTGTATCAGAGCTGGAGTTAGCTTCCTCAAGTCCGTTTTTCTCTTCTTTAGGCCTTCTGAAAGCTTCATCCACCAAATAACTAAATTATGTCTTGGTAGCTAAACAAATTATGCAAAATTATACACCATGAATATTTTATCACTCTAAACCCTGAAGCCAGACTCCAGACATTTTTATGTCTGCAGCAACCCGTATCATGCCCAGATGAATTCGGCTAAAGACAAATGACTTCTTTCAAAAACTTAACTTTCTTTTCCTTGTTGCATTTCTCCTTAAGGATGTCTCAAAGGTTTTACAGTACATTGGTCCTGAGAGTAAATGAACTCCACCTCCCTCTCAGCTGGCTAAAGCCTGGGATTGTGCCTAGCAAAACTCTTGAAATATGCACAAAACCGATCAAGGTTAGCAGTGGTCTATGTAGGATGTGCGTTGAACAGCTATAATACGAATAAACAGCTGACGATGGTCCCAGGTCCAACTGGTTCCATGAGCTTCCTTTTGTCTTAGAATGTTGAAATTGCCTACAAAAGACATTTTTCTAAATAACGAGGTTTTAGTTACCCAGCAGTAAGAACTGCAGCTAGATGTGATGTCTGTGTGAAGGAAAATCAGAACTGCTTGGCACTTTCCTTCTTGTTCTCATTTACCTTTGCTAGTTTTGATCTGCCTCTTCTGGTTTTAAAAGAAAGAGCTACCTTAGGAAGGTTCATGGCTGTGTTCTTGAAGAGACCAGCAGAAGGAAAGAAGGAAGCTGTAAGTTAATAAGGCTCGGCTGGTCCCCCTCCTTGGCCCCTGGGATGCGGAGCCTTGCAGGTTAATGCTTCAGGTTGAGCACCTTGGCTGGGCATCGGAGGAGGGAGGGGGGCATATCTGTCTCTCCCCACTTCCCTGCAACTGTTCTGTATGCTCAGAGAGGAACCAAACAGCACTGGGAAACGAGCACGTGACTCCAGCCAGGGGAGGAAAAAGAACACAAAAAAGGAACAGAAGAAATGCAGGCAGTTGGTTTTGTTGGGGTGATGGAATTCTGGGGGCTGCCTTCTGTTAGTATTGCAACAAACAAATACAATTTCTTTTTCAGAATATGACTGACTCAAGGGAGCACCCTGGAAGTCATAAACATCTTTTCTATCTAATCAGCAGGCTGGGTTTCCAGAGATAGCATTCCCTTCTTCTTTCCCAGGAAAGGGCCAAAAAAAAAAAAAAACCACCCACGCAGGCTTTTTTCTTAGAGGCCAATGGGCAGATCCCTGACTGCCCTCTGAGACAGCTAGCTCTGGGCACAAGCCCCAGAATGAGTCCAGGGACAGGTCACACCGGAGACGGGAGAGCACCCGTGGGGTACCACTTCCCACCTCCTGTGTCAGACCCGCCCAAAGTTCAAAGCGAAAGAGGATGCGGGCAGCAGCTGTGGGTGAGTGGGAGGAGCTGAGGGGCCAGGCATGTGGGCAGGGATCCTTGAGGCTGCTTTTATGAGCCACATGACCTTTAACCAGTTACTTGAGCCTGGTTGAGCCTCAGTGTCTTTATCTTTAAAATGGCCAAAAGTTCTACTCATTTCCCAGAATTGTTGTAAGCTTGAAACAAAATAATGCTTGAAAACACTGAACAGGGTGTCCATAGCACAGGAGATGCTTCATCGCTGAGGGGCTTTCAGGATGAGCCCCATGGTGACTGATTCCGTCCTTATAGTGAGCCCTTGTCCCCTGAATATGAAATGCACACCACTGCCCATGTATTCTTTTCACCCACATCCCTCTCCCCTCCCCCACATTCAGAAACTGGCTCAGAAAAGGACTTCATAAAGGCATCCATACCCAGGAATAAAGATCTGATAAGTTTTCCTTTTTCTAGGAATATTTGCATTTTAATTGGGAATTAAAACAAAATCATTTCTAGCAGTGCCATTTTAGGTTCTCAGCAAGCTAATAGGAGAGGCATGTTGCTTTTGTTTGTTTCATTTGTTTGCAGAATGGGTGATAAAGAATTCTTCAGTGACCTCTCAAAATTACGCAAATTGATATCTCTTTAAGTGGCTGCTTGAGCCTCTAAATTTGACTACCAGCTTACAACACACATACACACACACACATACACACACACACATACACACACACACACACACACAGAGGATAGAAGAACATAATGAATGACACTGAGAGAATATCACCAGCAAAATCCAGACTGTGAGAGCTTTCATGGGACAAATAATATTTTTTAAAAATTAATTGCAAGGAAGAGAGAGAGACATTAGGAAAACATGTAGATTAAGAGATGTAAAACACATATTTAACCAGTCACAAGGTGTGGACCTTCATGGCGTGCATGCATGCATGCTACGTCAATTTAGTCACGTCCAACTCTTTGTGACCCCATAGACTGTATACCACAAGGCTCCTCTGTCTGGGATTTTCCAAGCAAGAATACCGGAGTAGGTTGCCATGCCCTCCTCCAGGGATCTTCCTGACCTAGGGATCGAACCTGAGTCTCCTGCATTGGAGGGCAGATTCTTTACCACTAGCGCCACCTGGGAAGCCCGATATCTTGTTTAAAACATAAGAGCTCTTATTTTTGATACAGATACTGAAATAATTATTAACAAAAATGTTTGCAGTGCTTGCTTCGGCAGCACATATACTAAAAGTTTGCAATAGTAAATTTTATGTGTCAATTTAGCTAGGTTATGGTACCCAGTAGTCTGGTCAAATATCAGTCTAGATGTTGCCATGAAAGTAATTCTTTACAGTGATTAACATATCAATTAGTAGATTTTGAGTAAAGCTGATTGCCCTCTATAATGTGGGTGGGCCTGATCTAATCAGCTGACACCCTTAAAACCAAATACTGAGATATCCAGAAGAAGAAGAAATTCTGCCTCAAGGCTCTCATAGAAGAAACCCTGCCTGAGTTTACAGCCTGCAGACTTTAGATTCAAGATTGCAATGTCAACTCTTACCTGGATTTCCAGCCCCAACAACTGGATGAGCCAATTTCTTAAAACAAATCCAGATAGATTATAGGTGGGCTTCCCTGATGGAAAAGAATGGTAAAGAATCCGCTTGCAATCCAGAAGACCTGGGCGTGATCCCTGGGTTGGGAGGATTCCCTGGAGAAGGGGAAGGCTACCACTCCAGTATTCTTGCCTGGAGAATTCCAGGGACAGAGGAGCCTGGCGGGCTACAGTTCATGGGGTCACAAAGAGTCAGACACGACTGAGCAACTAAGCACAGCACAGATGATAGGTAGACATATAAATAGGTAAAGATACTAGACATAGATATCTCCCTGGCTCTGTTTCTCTAGAGAACTCTGACTAATACCTGGTCTTTTGTCTGAGATTTGTTTCCAAATGGATCAGTAGATGGCTGGGGCAAGACTGACCGTAAGTTTACGGCTTTGGGTGTTGGGTAGTAGCTGGGGTGTTGTTGCTATTACTGTTGTTCACTTGCTAAGTTGTGTCTGAGTCTTACCACCCCATGGCCTGAAGCTGGAGATGGAGAAGTTCTCTATACAGTCAGCAAAACTAAGACCTGGAGTTGACTGTGGCTCATATCATGAGCTCCTTAATGCAAAATTCAGGCTTAAATTGAAGAAAGTAGGGAAAACCACTACACCATACCTATGGCCTAAATCATATCTTTTATGATTGCACAAAGGAGATGATGAATAGATAGTAGCTAGGGTAGTATTATCTAATATTGTGTGTGTTCAAAATTCTCTAAAATAAAAGTAGAAACAAAGTAAAATAAAACAAACAAAAAACCCCCTCTCATGATTCATGTAATTATTCCCCAGCGTCATTTGCAAGGCACAGTGGGTTATGTAAGCAAATAATTAACTCAACTCTGAACAGTATTTATAAGCCCACTTCCCCCCACCCCCACACTGTATCTCCACCCGCCAGTATCAGCCAGATCAACTTCCTGACAAAGCTGCCTCATAGGGCTCCAGGGATGGCTTTCACCAGCCAAAGATAGCTGGGATTGACAAGATCCACTTCAAAGGAGGCACCTGACGTAGGCAAGAGCTCACAGCCGGCCCCTTAGCTCATGAGAGGGGCAGAACGGGCTCCAGAATCTTATTCTCTGCACTTCCCTCCAGAGCTGCCCACAAACACTGCTGTTTTCCTAAAGGGGTGCATGTGTGCATGCTAAGTCGCTTCATATCTGACTCTTTGTGACCCAATGGACTATAGCCCACCAGGCTCCTCTGTTCATGTACTTGACCACAGCTCAGGGAGAGGAGAAGTCACAGGCTCTCCTCTCCTAACACATTTCCTGTCTCCCCAACCCACCTCAGCAAACTGTAGCCCCAGCTTTCCTTTGCGACTCCCTGCATTTTTAGGAATGATTCCAGGAACACTGCAGAGTGAAGCTGATAATACCATGGGAACGCCCCATGAATTTACCACCCAGCTGAAAAAGCAAACACTACAGACTCAACCGTGGGCTGTGAGCCTGCCCAGACTGACTCCTCATCCCCTCCCTGAGGTCCACTCTCATGACGTGCATGTGGCCTTATCATGCGGTTTCTTTCTTTCCTTTAAAAAGAAAAAAAATGGATCTGTTGGGTTTTTATTTTTAATTTGATATACTATGGATTTTTTAAAATGCTGGCCAGAGACACGGGTTCTATCCCTGGGTCAGGAAGATCCCCAGGAGTAGGAAATGGCAACCCTCTCCAGTATTCTTGCCTAGAAAATTCCATGGACAGAGGAGACTAGAGTGTTACAGTCCATGGGACTGCAAAGACTCGGACACAACTGAGCACGCATGCATGCATATGCACGTACATATAAGCTATTCACAAATACTACACAATAACAATTGTCATTGATGCTTTAAATTTTTACAAATGTTTCCATATAGCAGGTATTTCATAAAGTAAGTTGTTTTTTGTACTCCGCAATACTTTTTTGAGATCTGCCCACATCCACATGCATAACTCTAATGCATTCATTTTCACACCCCTGAATTGTACTCCCTTGTATGAATAAATGTACTTCAATGGATAGAGTCACTTCTCTTGTGATAGATGCTCAGGTTATTTTCAATTTTCCTCTTTTACAAACACGAGTGGAATGAGCATTCTTGCAGCTTCCTCCAGCACAGCTGAGGCCTTCCTCTGGGCCTCTTTTCCACACCCTTGTTTTCCATCTCTCCTCCATCCGCCAAGTTCACTGGTGAGACCTTGATAAAGCCGGCCTGTATTCCTCTGCAGGTGAGGTGTTTGCCCTCTGCCTCCCTTGGGAAAAGTGAGGGCACGCACAGAACAGTTAACTAATGAATTTGCCAAGCAATCATTGGACAAGGTCTGTTTCCTCATAGTGTCTTACTTTAAGAATCGGGTTTGGGGAACTTCTTTATCTGGATAACTGGCCTGTCTAGACGCAATGGCCACGTCTCTCAAGTTCTTGGCAGTATCTAAAAGGGGTCAGTGCGCACAGAGCACAGTTAAATATAGACATCTAGGAATAAAAGGCCTAATTAAGAACCAGGAAGTTGCTCTTGGGAAATTTTAAAAGTTTGCCAAGGCGCCCTTAGCTTTGCCAAAGCCTAATTTGGCAGGAAAATGCTGATGAGAGCCCCAAGTTGAAGAGGGAAATGCAGATTTACCCCCTAAATCGCCAGGGCTTGCTGGCTAGCTGTGTTTTTATCCCTCCCCTCTGCCTGCCCACCACCAGGCAATTAGATTAGATTTCCTCCCACATCAGAGATGCTCCCCCAACTGCTCTAAATTACGAATTTACCAGAAGGAAGAAATCTTTCTAATTCAAAATGCATTTCTGTCCCTTCACTCTTGGGAAGAACATGTACCCTATGTCACCTGTGAGGCCAAAATCACCTCCCCATGTGAGGTCACAGAGCAGAAACGCCTCTTTCATCCTGATCTAAGGGAGCAGGTGAAGTGGCTTTTAATGGACTCTTGTGGTGTTTTACTAACGGAGTTGGATGGGCTGGGTGCTCATCTGGGTATACGGTCATGTTTCTAGTAGAGTCTCAGGGATTAAAAACAACCATGAGTTAGGAATGTTCATTCTTCATACAAATAGACATGAGATGCTTACAACTCCATAAAAGTTTTTACACAGCAAAGGAAACTATAAACAAGGTAAAAAGACAACCCTCAGAATGGGAGAAAATAGTAGCAAATGAAATAACTGGCAAAGGATTAATTTCCAAAATATACAAGGAGTTCATACAACTCAAAGCCAGAAAAACAACCAACACAATCAAAAAGGGGGGAAAAGACCTAAATAGACATTTCTCCAAAGAAGACATACAGATGGCTAACAAAATGAAAAGATGCTCAACATTGCTCATTATTAGAGAAATACCAATCAAAACCACAATGAGATATCACCTCACACCAGTCGGAATGGCCATCAACAAAAAATCTGCAAACAATAAATGCTGGAGAAGTTGTGGAGAAAAGGGAATGCTCTTGCACTGTTGGTGGGAATGTGAATTGATACAGCCACTATGGAAGACTTAAAAAACTAGGAATAAAACCACCATATGACCCAGCAATCCCACTCCCAGGCATATACCCTGAGGAAACCAAAATTGAAAGAGACACATGTATCCCATTGTTCATTGCAGTACTATTTACAATAGCTAGAACATGGAAGCTACCTAGATGTCCACACTCTCGATATATAAAGTTTTTTGTCACTTTTATGTCTCCAACAACAGGCTGATGGAGGCTATACAGAGCCACACAGACCTGGATTTGAGACATCTCAGAGCCATCTGACCTCGCCTGTAAAATGGGGTTGTCCGTCTCCTAGGGTTCCTGGGTAGATCAATGGAGATAATGTACTGGAAGGCACTTTGAAAAATACAAAGTGCAATTCAAATGGATTATTGACAGCCCTTTGTTAAGTGTTCGTTTGATTGCTGAATGTCCTTGAATGCAATGAGGCATCATTCCTTATAAAGTGTTTTATAACTCAGACCTTTCCACTAATTCAGAATGACCTTCCCTCCAATCAGTTAGGCTCCTGTGGTTTTACTTCAAAGGCCAGGAAGCTGCTGCTAAGAATTTCGTAGAGAAGAGGAAAGGGCTTTTAGAGGTCATCTTGCATCCCACCTCCTGCCCCAGTCCCCCAGCAGGGTTCTCCTCTGCATCCCCCCCACCCCGCCCCGCCCCGGATAATCCCCAGAGATCTTCTTGGAAATGTTCCATGAGAGCAGCTTCCCAGGACACGAGTAGCCGCTCCTTTCTATTGAGGGCAGTGAGACCAACATGAATTCCATGGAGTCAAAACTCACTTCCACCATTGACTCCAGGAATGGTTTTAACATTTTTAAACAGTTTCTTAATAAACTTTTAAGTAGTATTTTATGACACATGAAAATTTTATGAAATTCAAACATCAGTGTCCACAGATAAAGTTTTATTGCAACACATGCATTCGTTTTCGTATTTTCCATGGCTGCTTCCACACTATACGGCAGAGCTGAGTGGCTGCTACAGAAATCTCACAGCCCGCAAAGCTGAAGATATTCACTCTCTGTCTCTTAAAGAGAAATTTTGCTGACCCCCTACTTTAGGATTACATTAGCAATCCCAGCCTCTCTTAAAAC
This sequence comes from Muntiacus reevesi, assembly GCF_963930625.1. NCBI lineage: Eukaryota > Metazoa > Chordata > Mammalia > Artiodactyla > Cervidae > Muntiacus > Muntiacus reevesi. Next base: position 64,694,526 of record NC_089261.1, read on the forward strand.
GCATGGAAAAAGTTTTCATGTCACTGACTTGCCCCAGCAAACCCTTTTAAGGGCTTTTGATGGTTCAGGTGCTTGCTGGGCACTAGGAAGATGTTTTCCCATTGTTAATAAGAGTCTAGATCTTAAATGTTCTCACCACCAAACAACAATAAAAAACACAGACAGACACGGTACGAATTCAGAGGAAGGGAAGGGAGCATTTCAGAAAGATTTCACAAAAGGAAATTTGAACTTGAACTTAAAGAATGAGATAGGTTTGGGAGTGTTGGAAAGAATTAAGAGGGTGTTTCCCACCCCCCCCCAAGAATAACTCTCAGGTTCGATCCCTCGGTTAGGAAGATCCCCTGGAGAAGGAAATGACAACCCACTCCTATATTCTTGCCTGGAGAATTCCATGGACAGAGGAGCCTGGTGGGCTACAGTCCACGGGGTCACAAAAGGGTTGGACATAACTTGGCGACTAACACTTCACTTTATTCAAAGCATGATTCCTATTTAAAGCCCTGGAGTCAGGAAAGCTAACAATATGTCCAGAAAGACCAGCGGTTCGTCCAATACTTAGACGATACAACAGGCTGATTTCTGTTACTGGGATAAAGCAAGGACAAAGTAAGGATAAAGTGGACAAAGCAAGGACCCCCGGGGACTTCCCTAGTGGACCAGTGCATGAAATCTTGCCTTTCCATGTGGGGAATACAGGTTTGATCCCTGGTCAGGGAGCTAAGATCCTACATGCCTCCTGGCCAAAACACCAAAACATAAAACAGAAGCAATATAGTAGCAAATTCAGAAAGACTTTAAAAATGCTCCACATCAAAACAAAACAAAAGCAAGGACTCCACCTTGATGTAGATTATGTTCCAGTGCCCACAGCCTGCAGTAAAAGTTTCACAGAGGATAAGAAGTGCCCAGGGTGGGGGCAGTTTCCAGGTGGAGTGGAATGCCCACCTAAGGAGCCCCCTGTCCCGGCCAGTGCCACTCACTCAAGGGCACTGGAATTATGATTAGAAACAGGTGGCACCTGGCCCTGCCCTTCAGCATTGCTGCACACTCAACCTTGGGCATTTCAACCTGAGTGGGTGCCTCTGTCTCCCCATCTGTAAACCTAGGGGGTGGGACCAGATTCCCAAAGAAGGGCAATGCCAGTGAATGGTCAAACTACCATATAATTGTGCTCATTTCACATGCTAGCAAGGTAATGCTCCAGATCCTTCAAGTTAGGCTTCAGCAGTACCTTAACCAAGAAATTCCAGAAGTACAAGCTGGATTTAGAAAAGGCAAAGGAACCAGAGATCAAATTGCCAACATCCACTGGATCATAGCAAGGGAATTTCAGAAAATCTATTTCTGCTTCATTGACTACACTAAAGCCTTTGACTGTGTGGATCACAACAAACAGTGGAAAATACTTCAAGAGATAGGAATACCAGACCACCTTACCTGTCTCCTGAAAAACCTGTATGCAGGTCAAGAAGCAAGAGTTAGAACCAAACATGGAAGAATGGACTGGTTCAGAGTTGGGAAAGGAATACCACAAGGCTGTGTATCGTCACCTTGCTTATTTAACTTCTATGTACATCATGCAAAATGCAGGGCTGGATGAATCACAAGCTGGAATCAAGATTGCCAGGAGAAATGTCAACAATCTCAGATATGCAGATGATACCACCACTCTAATGGCAGAAAGTGAAAAGGAACCAAAAAGCCTCTTGATGAAGGTGAAAGAAGAGAGTGAAAAAGCGGATTTAAAACTCAACATTCAAAAAACGAAGATCATGGCATCTGCTCCTACCACTTCATGGTAAATAGAAAGGGAAAAAGTGGAAGAAGTGACAGATTTTCTTTTCTTGGACTCCAAAATCACCGAAGATAGTGACTGCAACCATGAATTTAGAAGACAGTTGCTCCTTGGAAGGAAAGCTATGACACATCTAGACAGCATATTAAAAAGCGGAGACATCACTTTGCTAACAAAGGTCCATATAATTAAAGCTATGATTTTTCCAGTAGTCATGTACAGGTGTGAGAGTTGGACCACAAAGAAGGCTGAGTGCCGAAGAATTGATGCTTTTGCACTGTGATGTTGGAGAAAACTCTTGAGAGTTCTTTGAACTGCAAGGAGATCAAACCAGTCAACCCTGAAGGAAATTAACCCTGAATATTCAGTGGAAGGAGTGATATTGAAGCTGAAACTCCAATACGTTGGCCACCTGATGAGAAGAGCCAGCTCATGGGAAAAGACCCTGATGCTGGGAAAGATTGAAGGCAAAAGGAAAAGGGGGCTGCTGAGGATGAAATGGTTGGATGGCATCACCAACCGGCTCAATGGACCTAAGCTTGAGCAATTCCAGGAGATAGTGGAGGAGCCTGGTGTGCTACAGTCCATGGGATTGCAAACAGTCAGACATGACTTAGCAACTGAACAACAACAAGAAGGATCAGATCTAACTCAAGAATTTGGTGATGGTGCGTGAGTGCGTGCTAAGTCATTTGAGTTGTGTCAGACTCTTTGCAAATCTGTGGATTGTAGCCTGCTAGGCTCCTCTGTCCATGGGATTCTCCAGACAAGAACACAGGAGGGGGTTGCCATGTCCTTCTCCAGGGGAATCTTTCAGATCCAGGGATCGAACCTGCGCCTCCTGAGGCTCCTGCGCTGCAGAGAGATTCTTTACCGCCGAACCACTACTCCATGATGGTAGTTACATTTTGATTTTCAAACAAAACTCCTTGAATTTGTAGTGGAAAAAAATCTAGATAACTGCTCCTTTTGTTTTGTTTACAAGTTGCAATTGTGTTTAGTTTTCTTATTTTGCTAATTTTAAGTTCTCAAACTGTGTTTCTTTCTTTAAAAAGTACTATGCATGGTTCTGAGCTTCAGGAATCTACAATCCAATGAGAAGTAGGATGCACACAGTGGTTAAGAGCATGGATCCAGAAGCAGATTACCTGGGCTCAGATCCCAGCTCTGCCAGGACCAGCAGAGCCCTGCTCCCTGGGGAAGTTACCTGACCTGCTGGGGCCTGTTCCCAGTGAACCAGGGGAGGAACAGCACCAACCACAAAGGTGCGGTAAGGGTTAAATGAGAGCAGGGGTAACGCAGTGCCTGGCTGGCAGGCTGCTCTTGGATACGCTTATTATTTCAGGCAAATAATAAACATACGTGACAAAGGCAACACAAGTGTGATGCAGTGTGGCTGAGGCAGTGATCAAAGTCTGCATGGGAGGAATTGTGCTACTAAGTGAGGAGTGTGTCTGTCTGGCAAAGAGGAGGCTTCGTGGGTACTGGAGGAGAAGCAGGTGTCTTCCCAGCAGACAAGTGGGATGGTGGTATTTTAAGGAGGAGCTGAAGCTCCATGAGCAAAGATGTCCCCAACTGACCCCATCTTCCCCCAGCCATGGATCCATCTCCTCCGCTCCTCATCTCCCTGAACAGGACTCCTTCCCTTCCCCATCCAACCAGCTGCTCAAGATAGAAGCACTGGGGTCTTCCTTGCCAACTTCCTCTGGCATATCCCCCACCTGGTCATTCTGATTTACATCCCACACATCTCTCAAATCCGTCATGTCTCTCTCTCTCTCTCCCCCCATCTCTCCATCTCCATTTATACTTCTAGATCTCTCTGTATCTTTGTGTCCATATGTATCTCTACAGGGCTCCCAGGGGGCTCAGCAGGTAAAGAATCCACCTGCAATTCAGGAGACATGGGTTCGATCCCTGGGCTGGGAAGATCCCCTGGAGAAGGGCATGGCAACCCACTCCAGTATTCTTGCCTGGAGAACCCCACAGACAGAGGAGCCTGGTGGGCTACAGCCCATGGGGTCACACAGAGTCAAACGTGACTGAGCATGCACACACATATCTCTATACCTCTCTCATGGCTTCCCCTTGCTCCCAAGATCAAATCCCACTTCTTGACCTTGTGGGGTCAGTTCCCTCCCTGTGCCCTGCATTCCAGGAGCCTAGATTTTTTTCATGTCTCCAAATGCCTCCTGTTTCCTTTGTCTGGAATGTTCCTTCCCAATTGCCTCTCCTGCTCTCCTTGCAACTAGCAATACTCACCCTTCAAGTGGTGGTTTTAATGTCACCTCCTCGGGGACACATCCCTAACTCCTGCACTTGGCTGACACTCTCTCTAGCTTCTACATACTTACCACAATCAGAATAAATTGATTATTTGTATATTTCTTGTGTATAATCTTAAATTCCACAGGGGCAGGGATTTGTTTTAACCTCTTTTGCACTGATGCATTGATACAACCCCAGCCCCTAAATCAGTGACTGACAGATAGCTAGGCGCTCAAAAAACATATACTGATTGCTCATCTTCTCACTATACAGTGAGTGCCTTTAGTCTGGGCCTTTGCCAGTCTTACATTCCCAGAGCCTTGTTCAGTGCTCGGGCTGTCCTGGGCATACCATAAACATTTGTTCGACAAATGAGCAATGAGTGAATAATTTCAGAAGTACATCTCCCAGTGTGTTCCCAGACTGGTTCTTCACACTCTAATTTGTGGTCTGAATAGCAGGGAGCAGTGCCTCCTTGACGTTCCAGGAGATGTACAACACGCTTCTGTTCATGTGGCCTGAAACGTCAGGAATGCTTTAGCATTCAGTCCCACTGATCCAACCAGAGCATCTAAGAAACAAAAAGGACCTTGGGGATGAGCTAATTCAGTCTCCGTTTGATATCTGAATCCTTTCTGCATCACTCGAATCATGCCTTCATTCAGCCTGAGCTTGAATAGGGGAAGAAGCAATAATTCACTGCTCCAGAGGAAACCAACATCATCTTTTGTCACCTTCGCCCATAGGAGTGATCCTGAAGCAATAACTAGCATCTGTGCATCCCAGATCTAGTCCCGAAGACACAGACTTTTAAACTATGAATTTCAACCCTTTAATAAGGCAGGAAATGAATCTAATAGGCTCAACAAGCATTTTGTTATGAAAAAGAGTAGACTTGCCTAGACTAGAAAATATGAACATGGTAAGAGTATTGAAGTTTTCTGGGATGATTATTTCAGTTACCTATGTGTGTTTATGTATATTCTGGGTTGAGCTACAAAATGTCATTCTTACTAAAGGTAACAGCCAGGCAAGTTGGAAAGTCACAATCCTGGAGGGTGAGGAGACAGATGCTCTGGCCTAACGGCCCTTCCAGCCCATGGAGACCAGGCATGGTGGCCACTAATACTGTATCTTCCCAGCCAAACATCCCCAGCATATTCCTCCCCTTTCCCCGTGTGATGTGGTTGTTAGCTGGTGCCCTTGGCATCTTGTCTGCATCACAACTGAGTGACTTCAGGAAACACAGCGACATGCTAGCGGCCACATTTCTTTCTCACCAGTTGACTTTGGCCCAGGAATGTCAAAGGTAAATGCAGGAAGACAAAGAGGAGGCTGGTGGGGGGGTGGGGGGGATGCTCCTTCTTCCCACCTTGTTCCAGCGCTCACTGTCTTCAAGGTGCTCACAAATTAACCCTTCCGTGACCAACTCTTGTCCAACATGCACAACACGCTGACCTGTCCATAGCCTGTAAAATCAACTTCCTTTCCATTTTGAAAAATAAACACATGGCCTGGCCAGCACTTTTTCCTTAACACATCTTCCTTTCTCCTTAGAGAGAAAGAGAGAGTTAATTCTTCTAATTTCAACCAGTTATACCTTCAGAAGCTCATCTTCAAGTTGCCCCAGTAATTTGCATCATTCACTTATTCCTGAGGTCTGAATTCAGAGTAGCTGCATGTCTCTTACAAGCTCACCAGCTTCTGCCATCACTTCACAGTGCTCCTTCTTTCTCTGCATTGTTCCATCATCCTCTTTGTCAGAGAAAACAGAAGTAGGTCTCTCTCAACTCTGCCTTTTCTAGGCCATCGAGCTTGGGTTTCACCATCAACTCCAACTCTGGGTCTGTAGCTCTCTCCTTGATCTCCCCTGGGACATTTGTGAGGACTTTTTGTAGTTTTCAGAGTGTTTCGCATGCCTTAGCTCCCCTCCCCAACAGGCCTACTGTCGTCACTCTGCTTGTTGTTCAGTTGCTTGTTCAGTTGTCCAACTCTTTGTGACCCCATGGACTGCAGCACGCCAGGTTTTCCTGTTCTTCACTATTTCCCAGAGCTTGCTCAAACTCATGTCCTCTGAGTCAGTGACGCGATTCAACCCTCTCATCCTCTGTCACCCCCTTCTCCTCTTGCCTTCAGTCTTTCCCAGCATCAGAGTCTTTTCCAGGGAGTGGGCCCTTGGCATCAGGTGGCCAAAGTATTGGAGCTTCAGAATCAGTCCTTCCAATTCAAGGTTGATTTCCCTTAGGGTTGACTGGTGTGATCTCCTTGCTGTCCAAAGGGCCCTCGAGTCTTCTCCAGCATCACAATTTGAACACATCAGTTCTTTGGTGCTCAGCCTTATTTATGGTCCAACTCTCACATCTGTACATGACTACCGAAAAAACCATAGCCTTGACTACATGGACCTTTGTTGGCAAAGTGATGTCTCTGGGGAGTGTGCTTTTTCTCAGTTTTCTGCAAGAGTCCTTTTAAAGCTTGAGATCACCCAGTCCATCACCATTACTGGAGTCTCTAAATATTTCCCCACTTCTTCCCGGCTCAGAACCTGTTGTGAAAACAGAGTGGAGTTTGTTTCTGAGAGCCTGTCACTGTCAGGAGCCGTCCTTCCTGAAAAGGTCACACGTCACAAAAACACATGGTGGGCTGTTTTCTTTCCCGGCTTCCTGACCTGTGCCTTCCTCATGGTATGTGTCCAATCAGATCCAAGCTTTCACTTCTTGTTGATCAAGAACCCTGGGAGGACACAACCCCTTTCTTTTCTGGACAGGATATCAGGTCTAAAAGTAATGATTTAACCTTGCCTCTATCCCTCTGGGAGACCAGTATGCAATCCAGTGAGTTTATCAGAAAATCACCGATTGCAGCTGGGCAGGCTGAAAAACAAAAGTTGAAGATTTCTCTTTTCTGCTTTTTCTAAAAGAGCCCTTTTTGAGTAATAATAACAGTCATTAAATCTTACTGAGTGCTGGTTTTTTGCCAGCCAGGTTTCTAAGCACTTGAAATGTATGATTTCCTTTAATTCTCCAACAGCGTTTTGGGACAGGACCCTTCATTACTTCCATTCCACAGATGAGGACACCGAAGCAGAGAGGTGGAATTTGTCCATGATCACAGAAGAAGTAAATGCTGGAGCCGTGATCGGGACACAGGCCACCCAGCTCACAGTCTGCGCTCAAGACACCATGTCATGTCAACAAACACCCTTGATCTTGAAGTTATTCCATCTGTTTTAAGCCTATTCTGGGCCACATATTTACATCCATTTCATATATCTTCCGACTAGTTTCACTTAGGATTTGGAGCATACAAATATCTTCTTGAATTTTGATGATAAACTCATGAACACTTCTACTCTTATGCCAGGAATGTCTGCTTTCTCTATCTAACTCTATAAAGTTTCTTATGGCCCCCTTGCACTGCAGTAATTTGTTTACATGTCAATGAATTCCTGCGTATTAGGGGCCATTATTCATTTGTGAGTCTGTTGATTGAATGAGTGAACATATGAATTCTGTGTATTCATTCACACCAGCAACTTTAAACATGTTGGGTAAGCTGACTCTAAGAGAGAAACAACAGCACCTGTGTTTTTTCAAGAATGATCTTCCTTTTCCCGGTGGGGTTGAGGTTTCCAAGTAGGCCACCTGGTAGAATGTTGTCAAATTCCCTTCTCCCACAAATTCTATGCAGTTTCACAACTAGAGAGTCACTCTTTGACCTACACTTGGCAGCCATTTGTATGGTAGTGAGACCCCTCCAAAGAAAGATTTCATAGAGCCTGGAGGAGAGAGCAAGAAGGCCGTGAAATCTAAACAAAAGAACACACACAGCCTCCGAGAAGGGCGAAGAGCCAGCTGATGTACCGGGGTGGGAGACGTGCGTTCCACAAGCAGAAGACCCTTGAATGACAGAAGAAAGGACTCAGAAGGGCCCTGTTAGGTGACTCTCAAAACAATTTTCAGTAAGGTGTAGGCTCCTACTTTTGAAGCAGAGAAGAAACTCAAACCAAATCAGCTTCTTTAAAAATGAAAGTCTTGATCAAAGCAGTTCTTTAAGAAAATAGCCTCAAAGGCCTGGGTTAAAAATCTGAGGAATTAGACCAAATGAGGTCAATTTCAAACGTGCTGTGTGTATCTATAAAGACGTGGCCCAAATTGCCTTGTACTCATCAGGAAAGTCCTGAGCTGGCTGAAGAGGCCAGCTGCACCCCAAGTGCCACTTATGAGAACCTGGCCCCGAGTTGATCTTGGCCCAGTGCCCCACTCCTCTTCTCAGCACATTTCTGACTTTCCTGCAATTCACACCTGGTGCTGGTTTAGAAATAAAAGTTTGCTGTTATCTTGAGTGATTTAGCCCTTTTCTCCACGCTTCCTTTAAACAGAACAAAACAATAGCTCCATCAGCGTGCTAGGCAACAGCCTTCCAATCCCCTCCCCCCCACCCCCTTCACCCCCCACCCCCAGTCCACCCCAGGCCTTGCTTCTGCCGCTCACTCTCTCCGGGGATCCTGGGCCAGCAATTTCAGCTCCCTCTGCCTCAGTTTCTGCATCTGGGCTTAGGGATTTAGGGGTGGGGGCAAAGGAAGTGATTATTTCATTAGTAAAGTGCTTTGTAACATTTCATTATCCATTAGCATCTTCCTTCCCTTCTTCCTCCCTGGGATATTTTGAGAACTAATGAGATAATGGTCTGCAAGTGGTTGGAATCAGATGGTACCCAGGACCCTGGCCCCACTTCCTCTGAAAGTACTTCTGGTCTTTAAGGGTGCTCACACGCTTAGATCCACGGAGTGTTCTTACGCAACAGCCACAAGCCGCAGGCATTGCCTCCCGGTCAATTACCACAAGAAACATCCACATTATTTGCTGATTTCATTCTGATCATCAAAGCAAATGGAAATGGCAACCCACTCCAGTATTCTTGCTGGGAAATCCCATGGACAGAGGAGCCTGGCAGACTACAGTCCCTGGGATCACAAAAGAGTTGGATATGACTTAGCAACTAAACAACAACAACAATAAATATACATGCATAATAAAACAGTGTGTATACACTAATGTATATATAATTATACATAAATATCACATATATATGTATATAGACAAAAAAATAGATAGTCAATCACAGTTCCTAAATGGTAATTGGTATAATTAACGGTATAATTAATGGTAATTGGTATAATATTTTTTTAAAAAAGCAAATGGATAAAGCAAATCTATGGTAATCCTGCATGAGACCAAGAATTTCACATTTTTAAATGACAAATAGCAAATAAATAAGAAACAGAAACCCACTCCATTCTGACCCGTAAGTAAGAGGTGGCACAATGTACTTGCAGTAAGAATGCTAAAAAAAATAATAATAAATCTAAAGTATTCATTGAATAAAATCCATTTGTGTGCAGGCTTAGGGATGCTCATCTTCCTGGATGCCTCTGAGAAGAAGCACGCCACAGGAAAGCGAGTTCACTGGGGCCACGGAACATGAAAAGACAAGATGGGGTTCTCTAACAAGCTCACAGAGATCAACCTAATTACTGATCGATTTGGAGTGGCGGCAGATTAGGAAATCTTTTCCAGCGTCTCTGATAAAACTGACAGGCAAGTTTGGTGCAAATAAAAGGGTAGAAAGGGAGGCTGGGATGGGAGAGAGAGAGAGAGAGAGAGAGAGAGAGAGAGATGAATCTCAAGCAAGGAAGTCCTTCCATATCTCTGGTTGGTAGATTTTTGAGGACAGCCCAATCTCCAGTTTCACAGCTTTGCAAAATTTAACTGTTTCTCTGTGTTCCACTGAAATACTTCACTTCAGAATCCCACAAAGTAATTTTGTCTCCTGTTCATTTGTGTTAGAGTTTAGAGCCTGACATCCATCCAAGCGGTGCAGGCTATGGGAACTAGGGAAATAATGTTGGAGAGCTATTTAGATTTCTGCTTTTCACTCTACAAATACAAGGGGAAGATTTTAAATATTAGATGGAAGAAATAAAATATGGATAAAAAGGTATTCAGACTCAGTTTTTATGGAATAATCATGGCAAACCTTTTCCAAATCTTTCTCTTAATTTTGCTTCAAATATTATAGTAGCCTCTCTAGTTTTTATGGCTACATTCACTCTGTAGCATTATGTTGGGCAGAGAATTTGAACAAAAACAGCTCCCACTACGGCTTTCAGCTCTCGTGTTCTGACAGCCGGGAAGTAGGTGGCAAGTAATCTATTACAAATAATGAAGAATTGAAGTTTATCAGTGATTTACTATACAGCATGTAAACAGAGTATTTCAAGCTTATTGTCATAAAGGATATCACTCACTCATCCAAATTCCAACTTGATTCTATTTCTGTTTCTTCTCCTTTGGATAAAAAAGTTGAATTAATTCTACTCTTAAGTTCGTGATGCACTCATCAATCCACAAAACATCCCTCTTTTATCTTATAATGGTTTTCTCTCCTACTTGCTGATCCCCACTCCAATCTCCCTCACTCCAAACACCCTCACTCCTATTTTTATACCTACTTGGTGGGGCTTCCCAGGTGGCTCAGTGGTAAAGGATCCTCCTGCCATTGCAGGAAATGCAGGAGACACGGGTTTGGTCCCTGGGTTGGGAAGATCCTCTGGAGGAGGTAATGGCAACCCACTCCAGTACTCTAGCCTGAAAAATCCCATGAACAGAGGAACCTGGTGGGCTACAGTCCACGGGGTCGTAAAGAGTCAGACAAGACTAATCGACTTGAGCATGCACACATGCAAAATTGTTGCTGCTCAGTCGCTCAGTCGTGTCCAACTCTGTGCAACCCCACGGACTGCAGCACGCCAGGCTTCCCTGTCCTTCACTGGCTCCTGGAGTTTGCTCAAACTCATGTCCATCGAGTCGGTGATGCCATCCTACCACCTCATTCTCTGTCACCCTCTTTGCCTCCTGCTCTCAATCTTTCCCAGCATCAGGATCTTTTCCAATGTCTGGCCTCTTCACAACAGATGGCCAAAGTATTGGAGCTTCAGCTTCAGCATCAGTCCTTCCAATGAACATTTAGGGTTGATTTCCTTTAGGGTTGACTGGTTTGATCTCTCTGCTATCCAAGGAACTCTCAAGAATCTTTTCCAGCACCATAATTTGAAAGCTTCAATTCTTCGGTTCTCAGCCTTATTTATGGTCCAACTCTCATATCCATACATATGAAAAACCATAGCTTTGACTAGACAGAACTTTGTTGGCAAAGTGATGTCTCTGCTTTTTAAAATGCTAAGTTTGTCACAGCTTTTCTTCCAAAGAGCGTCTTTTAATAACGGCAAACCACTTCTTGCCTTGAGAAGCCCATGAACAGAATGCACACATATACCTACTTGAATAATACATGGTATTGTTTTCTGTGTGTGTTTACTTTAAAAAAGCAACATGCTAAAAATTTGATTCTCTTTCTTATTTTTCTTTTATCCAACGCTATGCTTTTGCATTCTATCCTGTTCTTGTATGTAAATCTAAGTATGACAGCTGATGGCTTACATATTACCACATCTGCCCTGTCCCAGTGATGGACTTGTGGCCAATTCCAATTCTTTGCTGCAGGGAGTATTCTCAGAGCTGTCCCCTCACAGATTTGTGCCAGGCTGGTTCTGGGGTCTACACCAGGAGCAGACTGCTAAGGCAAAAGATATGATCCTTCCTCCAGTAGTTCAGGAGGGTTCCCATTTCCCTGCATCTCTTTCAATACTTGGTACTAATAGGATTTCCAGTTTTTGACAACCTGATGATTTTGAAGTGGATCACACTGTCATTGAAATTTGCATTTCTCTGATTACTAGTGAAATGGCATCTCTTCTTATGCTTCTTAGCAATTTGGATTTCTCCTCTGAACTGCCTAAATCCTTTGTCTGTATTTTTCCTATGTAGGTTTCCTCTATTTTTCTTGCCAACCTGCAGGATTTTCTTGGGGCATTAATTCGTTATTGATTTTTGGACACTGCAAACATCTTTCCCCCAGTGCCATCTGTCATGTAGGTTAACTGTTCTGAGTTGAAATCTTTACTTTTGATGTAGTCATACTCATCAATTTTCCTCTTATGGTTTATGTTGCTTTGGTCTTGGTTAAGAAAATCCCTACAGATCTCAGAGCCACAAATACATTCTTCTACATGGTCTTCTATAAAATGTGCATCTTTTCCCTACATTCTTAGGTCGTTAATCCATTTGGAATTTGTTTTTGTATATGTTGTAAGATAGGAATCCAACTCCCTCCCCACCTCCCCCCCCCCCCCCCATTATGAGTCAGTTTTCCCAACCACATCCATTAAATGACCCATCTTCTTCCCACTGGTTTGAGAAGAAGTTCTACTGTACACAACTTTCCATGGAAACACGGGTCAATGAATAAACTCTCTATTTAAGCTCTTTGGTCAGTTTTCATGTTCCTACAGTGCTACCCCATGGTTTTATTATGGTAGTTTTAAAATACATCTTCATCAATATGTTTTCTTCAATGGGAGAGAAGCTAAGGCAGCAGTTACTAGACCAAGAAGTATATATAATCCCACAGCCTCTCTTATTCTTATCCGAGCCCATCATTTTCACACTGGGTCACCCATGGGAGAGTACCCTACATGTGAAAGTTATCCTTAATGTATATCAAAATGGGGGGGGGGGAATACTAAAGTATCTGTGCAATCACCTGTTTGCCCTGCACAATTCTTTGGAATTCAAATTGTATGTCTTTCAAGAAAAGAAAGTCAATATTCTTTACTCTTAATTTTGAAAGTTATTACCTTGGAAACCCATAAAACAATTCTTCTATGGAAATGAAAGATCTTCAGGGATGACCTTACTGGGTCTCCAAGATTCACAAACAGGGTAAAATGGATGAAGCCACTGAGGGGCAATGTGCTCATTCCAACAACCAACCTATAGTGGAACTGAAACTACAGCCCAGATCTCCTGAGACTTCCTTATCAACTTTACAAATAGATCCAACATCTCCTGTGTGCTAGATATCACTGCATGGAGTAGGAAAATGAATAAACAAATATGGTCTCTTCCAAATATTAATCAATCAGTGACTGGTCTGGAACCTGGGGTGTATACTAATTCACAAAAGGATGAGCCTATTATGAAGTTGGACAGTTTTTAGTCCATCCTATCTACCAGAGGCCAATTCAAATACATTTTACACAGACCAGCTGGCAATCACTAAAAATTCTGACTAGATATTGCCATGTTGGATTTACTGGCCAAATATAGGCCTTGCCTCTAACTCAGATGAGACAAAACAGCATGCCAAGAATGTCCTTCCAGAACAGGAATGAGCCTAAAACTGCACTAGAGTTTCAGGATACTTGCAGCTAAAGAATTTCCAGATAAAGGAAAGCATAGAATATTCAGGTACAGAGGGGGAAAAAAGGAAGGAAAGAAGGGAGGGAGGGGTGGAGGGAGAGAGGAATGAAGGAAGGAAGGGGAAATAAAAGAAAATAGAAATAAAGTGAAAAGGAAAAGCTGGGACTCAATTGGGAATACCTAGGGGGAAAAGACAGCATGTAACAGAGACACCACACAAGATCCTTGTCTCTTCAACATCCCTGATTTCACTAGAACTCAAATTACGCCAGCTAAAAGGCAGCACTTCAATGGTGCAAACAGGCTGACACATAAAACCAGTCAAAAATTATTAGCATTTTTTAAAGTAATTATTTTTCAGAAATAATGGAACCAAGGAGTGAGTCAAACTATCACCTACAAGCGTGAAATAAACTGAATATTGTTCACCTTGTTTATTTTTTGTTTTTCCTTAAGTCCTATTCCTGAAGAAATTATCCCATTTAAAAATAATCCATGTAATGTAGATCAAAGCAAAAAATAATAAAAACAAAACTAAAGCTAAGGAAAGAAAAACCAGTTTAATGTTGGCTTTTAAAATTTCAGCATATTCATCTTTTGAATTCTAATTGTCTTCAAAATTAATCAAAATCATCTGGTGGATCAAGAGTAACATGAACAGATATTGAGAGTTTATTAAAGTTTAAAAGCTGGTTAAATAATGGTGTAACATATCATCTAAGAGTTCAGAGCCTAGTGCCACACTGCTTGGTTCAAATCCCATCTCTTCCACTGAAACAGCTATGAAAGAAAGAAAGAAAGAAAGTGAAGTCGCTCAGTCGCGTCCGACTCTTTGCAAACCCATGGATTGTAGCCTACCAAGCTGCTCCATCCATGGGATTTTCCAGGAAAGAGCTCTGGAGTGGGTTGCCATTTTCTTCTCCAGGGGATCTTCCCAACCCAGGGATCGAACCCGGGTCTCCTGCATTGTAGGCAGACACTTTACCATCTGAGCCACCAGGGAAGTCATCTGCCTAGAAAAGTCTGTAAAAATAGACCATAAAATTGTAACAGTCTTTATCTCTGGAAGGTGAGATTATGGATTTTTCTTCTTCTTTCTGTTTATCAGCATGTCTCTAATTTTTCTAACCGTGAAAATATATTGATTTCATAATAAAGAGGAGCAAGTTCTTTTTAATTTTTGACAACAGATCTATGAGATGGGTAGGGGCTGGGGAGAATTGGACATGCCTATAATCGAGAGTTACCTGCAAATACACAATCTAGCAAAGAGGCAAAGTTTTGAGTTTTAGCCCCAAATAAATAGGGAATTAGGGGGCTGATGAGGTGAGAAAAAAAAATGGAGAGTGAGATTCTTCTTGGAAATTTTGTTTTGTACTCAAGGTTAAGGTTCAATACAGCAGTAAAATGAACAAAGAAATGAAGTACCGTGAGGGGTCACAGGCACAAACATCAACTGGGTCTGGAGTTTTGAAAGGCATTGGATAATTTCATGACCATTAATAACATCTGCAGTCCTGCTGGGCAGACTAATGGCAGAGGTAATTAGAGCCTGTGCTCCAAGACAGATGACTCCACGTCAGAGAAGAAGAGCAGGGCCAGGAGGGGCGGGGCCGACGGGCAGGGCCTTGCCCGAAAGGACTCTCCCTACTCACAGCAGAGGGATGCCCCGGACTGGCCTCTGTGGGCAGATTCTTATCTCACAAAGCAAGCAGTGGGTGTGGCTTGGATATGGATATAAAACTGCCCCGCACTAATATCCTGCAGTGAAATACTGCACACTTCACATACCCAGGGTTTAGGCTTACAAACATACATTCAGTTCGAAGAATTTGTGAAATCCATCAATTATTAACCCAGCAGGTACCCAGTGGTGATTATGCAATAGAGGGACGATTTATCAGTCACCCAAATTAAGAAGAGATCATTTCAAGACACAATCTTCCTTCAAAGGCAAAGAGAACAATGGGTTTCATGTGAATATTTTGGTATCTCCTTGTCTCTAAACCAGCTTGCTTTGTTCAGTACTTTAATCAAGATGTCTATATTATAAAATGAAAACATATGTTTTCAAAGTGAAGGTTTCCATCTAGATAAGTCTCAGAACAAATCCTTCCCTCCACAAGGTGTTTCACCATAGAGAATGCTAAAGGAGAGCACTTGTAATGCCATTTAGAAGTTTGTCCCAGTAATTTCACCTAAGCAAAAACTAAATTTAATGACTACATCAGGAGACTTCTTTTCTTTTTCAAAGAAAGTTAGACCTCCTAGAGTAAGGGAAATGAAAACAAAAATAAACAAATGGGACCTAATTAAACTTAAAAGCTTTTGCACAGCAATAAAAACCACAAACAAAATGAAAAGACAACCTACAGAACAGGAGAAAATATTTGCAAATGATGCAACTAACAAGGGATTAATCTTCAAAATATACTAAACACTCACCCAGCTTAACATCAAAACAACAAACAACCCAATCAAAAAATGGTGGGTGGAAGATCTAAATAGACATCTCTCCAAAGAAGACAGATGGATGGTCAAAGACACGTGAAAAGATGCTCAACATCACTAATTATTAGAGAAATGCAAATCTAAATCACAATGAGGCATTACCTTACTCCAGTCAGAATGGCTATCATCAAAAAACCTACAAAGAATAAATGCTGGCGAGGTTGTGGGAAAAAGAGAACCCTCCTACACGGTTGGTAGGAATGTAAATTGATACATTCACTATGGAAAACAGAATGGAGATTTTTTTAAATAACTAAAACTAGAGCTACTGTATGATCCTGCAATTTCACTCCTGGGCATATATCAGGGGGAAAACATAATTTGAAAAGATACATGCACCCCAGTGTTTATAGCAGTACTATTTATAATTGCCAAGATATGGAAGCAACCTCAGCATCCATGGACAGATGAATGGATAAAGAAGATGCAATATAAATATACAATGGAATACTACTCAGCCATAAAAATGAAATAACATGGATGGACCCAGAGATTATCATACTAAGTGAAGTCAACCAGAAGACAAATCGCATATGATACCACTTATTTGTGTAATCTTGAAAAATAATACAAATAAACTTATTTGCAAAACAGAAATAGACTCACAGACATAGAAGACAAACTTATGGCTGCCAAAGAGGAGGGGTGGCAAGGACAAATTAGGAGCTTGGTTTTAAAATATATACACTGTATATTGATAACAAACAAGGGCCTACTGTATAGCACAGGAAACTATACTCAGTATCTTATAATAACCTATGATGTAGAGAATGTAAAAGAATATATGTACGTATACATACAGATACAGGTAAATATATACATGAATCACTTTGCTGCATACCTGAAACCAACCCAATGTTGCAAATCAACTGTATTTCAATAAAAATTAAAAAAAAAAAATTTGGACCTCCTGATTCAGTAGTACACAATTCTAAAAAAAGAATCCTAACCAATTTCAATTTAAACACTTTAGATTGAACAAAAGTGCTTATCTCAAATTTCTCCTGGAATTCCTGTAAATTGACAGAAAGGGAATTGAAAATGTTTAAAATCATAAAAGCAAAAAGCCAGAAAAGTTGTTGACAGCCGACCAGTGATGTCAATGAACCATTACAAGAAAGAAACCATATGGATGGGATTTGGGACTTCCTTTTCTAGCAATATGACAGACTAGACATTCTGACAAACTCTGTTGCCAAAATACACTGAGGTAAATTACATGCAAGAAAGACAGGAGATGGAAAATATGAGCAGAGGTTAAGAAAAGTGGAAGATGAAGTGAGAAAAAAAGAGAAAGAAGAGCAGAAGAAATGCAAATGTTATTGAACAGATTTCATGAAGAGAATTAATGAATGAATCTATGATTCAAGAAACAATCCATCTCAGAAGAAATTCACCAGTGTTAACAATCTCCTACCTTCTGTGATTGGATGGTAAATCCATGAATTCATTGCATTATTATGATTTTATTATATGCATATGTTAAATATACTCTTCAAAATGTGTTCATAATGACATAATTTAGTAAGTTAAAGTATTTTGAGAGCCACGGACTGCTTAGGACTCAGCTTCCAGTCTTTGCTAGGTTCCTGTAGAAGAACAAGGGAGGCTGGAGAACCAACAAGTCAGTCTACAGATATGCAGGCCCCTGGAAAGCCTCAGAGACTGGAGGCACAACTTACATGTGAACACAGGGGTGGAGGATGAGAATGAATACTAGAAGACTGGTTAAAAACCTGTGCAATGAATAATGAGACCCAGATTCCATCTCTCAACATACTCAGCCAGAAAGCTATCCTTTTTTTATCCCAGAAGACTGGAAGGTTTCCCTCTGGAGAAATGGAGTCAAAAGGATCTGGCCTTGGAGACACAAAACTTAGCTGAAAACCTCCTTGTTTAAGTGAGTTCCTTCTCCCTCCCCCATAACTTCTCACCTTGTTTAGCTCCTACAATTCTAGCTTCCAGAGTTGGAAGAGTTGTAATCACTCCCAGTCCAGAGTCCTCTAATGACTGGTGTCTGAAGAAATGAAATGACCCAAAAAAGATCATCTACAAACTTTAATTTCAATAGAAAGAATTGACAATAAAGTTGAGCAACTCTTCCAAAAAGTAGAACAAAAAGGTGGAAAGTTGCAGAGAAAAGAATATGCGAACATCAACCAACATATGAGTAGCAGAAGCTCCAAAAGGAGAAAAAAAAAAAGAGAGAGAAAAAAACAGCAAAGGGAGAAATTATTAAAGATATAACACAAAAAACTCCCCAAATTAAGGAACACAAGTGTACAGTTTGACAGGGCCCACTGAGTACCCAGTAAAATGAGTAATAAAAATCCATCCTGAGTCATTATGGGTGAAATTTCAATAGAATAAGAATAAAAAGAAGACCCTAACAGCTTTGTTGCAGGGAGCAGGAGGAAGAGGTACATATAAAAGAATCAAGAATATCATCATACTTTTCAATGGCCCCAGTGAAACTTCACTGACAGTGGAGGATGCTTTCAAACACACTGAAGAAACAGTATCTCCTATGTAGCGTTTTCTACCCAGCCAAACTATCAATCAAACGTGAGTACAGAATGAAAGTTTATTGACGCACACAAGTTCATTTTGCATTCACTGTTTGTTAAAGTTCTAGGAGGCTTTGCTCCAGTAAAACAAGGAAGCAAACCAATATGGGAGCCAACGGAAAGTGGAATATAATGTAGGAGAGAAATCAAAGGAACTCTTAAAATGATGGAAAAATCAAGAAATAAAAATAAAGCCATCTTATCTAGAAATTTGGAGATGAACACCAGAAGAAAACAGGCTGAAACCTGAAGTGATTGCCTCAGGAGAATGGAACCTGGAATTGAGTAAGTGTAGGGCATTTTGGCTCTTTCTCAACATGTTCTTAAGTACTATTTGATTTTTGAAAATCTATGTATTAAATGCAATTTTAAAATATTTAAGTGAAAAAAAAATCTAACTCAAATCTATTCTAGGACACCCAGAAATTTAGTCCTTTTTAAAATTTTTTAAAGCATCAGCTGTAATTTATTTTATACAGTTCTGCCATTTAAGCAAAGAAGCACATTAAAGAAAAATTGGAAATGCTAAAGAAATGGAAAAAAAGAAACCATATTACCCAGAACCCCATGGTCCCATTCTAATCATTCCTGGACAGGCTTTTCTCATGTAAATTTACAGTTTCCATTGCGGCTTCGAGACATCTGTCCTGCTCCCCTCTCCCCACCACATTATACCATCATCAATCTCCAGCTTGCTGCATAGCCTTATGACTTTGGCTTGACAACTTTCTGATCTGAGTGTCCCACTCAATAACATGGATTACCCCTCCCTTCCCTCCTCACACTGCTCTTTTCTCTGCTCTTCAGGCTCTCTGAGCCCGTGTTTCTCTCAGGACCTCAGCCCTGGAATGCTCTTCCTCAGGACAGCCCCTGAATGTCCTTCTTTGAGAAGCTTCTTATATGCAGCTCCCACAAGACCCTCCTTTAACCTTAAACTAAAACAGGCCTAGTTTTTTTTCCACATCCTGTTTTCATCGTAGCAGTTTTCACTCCCTGATTCTTTCCTTTTCTTTTCACCAGTCTGTTGGTTTGGTTTATTTATTTATTTGTGGCCTGTCTCCTCAATAGACGGTAAGGTCCGCAGAAGCAGGAATTACACCTATCTTTCTTCCCACCCCACAACCAGCACAGAGGGCAGAGACCGACACAAAGGAAGCACCCGGTGCATATCTGGGGGGATGAATGAGTGAGTTAACAAGTGACTGACTGACGAATAACTGCTTCAGGCCCCAGAGAGAAACCTGAGGCCAAACAGGAATGATCAGTGAGTCCAGACCTGGCCACTACTAAGCAGACGCACGACGTGGAAGAAGGCAAACTTAACCTCTCTGCTTCTGGTTTCCTCACTCTTAAAATGATAGGTGACCTCCAACCTCTGAGGCCTGCACCTTTGCAAGTCACTTACTAAAGAGTTCTGTTGTGAGTTTTGGAAAATAATCTTTTGGTTCCAGTTCCAAGGATGGAAACCACATATCACCACTATTGGAGTAGTCTGCTGTTGTTTTATTGTTGCTTAATCTCTCTAAGTCTGTTTCTTCATTCATGCACTCAATGAATATTTACCAAGTACTTCTGAAGAAGCATCATCTTACTTTATTAACTTAAGATGAAGCTTCTGATTCTCAATTATATTGCCATTAGCCTGAAGCAGTTCCCCATTTCTTGGCACCAGGGACCGGTTTCATAGAAGACAATTTTTTACACAGACCAAGCTTGGGGAGATGGTTTTGGGATGATTCAAGCACATTACATTTATTGGCACTTATTTCTAATAAAGCCACCTCTGATTTGACAGGAGGTACTGGTCCGAGGCCTGGAGGTTGCGGACCCCTGGCCTATAGAACTGGAGTCAGGAATGCTAATCTCTCTTGCAATGGTTCTCAAACGTACCTCCCAGCAGTACACTTGGGGGAGAATTGCCTCTTGAGTGCACTGGTCATCCCTAGAAGCACGTTTCACCACCACTCTGCAGCATCCCCACCCCTCCATCATCCGATCAGCCCACTCTGTGCTCAAGATCAAATTTTCTGGTTCCCATCTGGGCCAAAACAAGCAGGGCAGATAAATGATAGAAAGAAGGGAGACAGCAGCTCAAAGGTAAGAAGATAATCAGATATGCAGAGAAAGAGAGAGGTGGGTGATAAGATACCAAAAGATACGAATTTGGGATCTGACTTTCATCTCAACTTTCATTTTCTCTGTTAATTTCCTCACTTCCATTCCTAATCATGTGACAATACTTCTGGAACAAGGGATTTGGATCAAGAATTAATGACCAGTGACTGAAACATAAAATATTTAGGCTTCCTGGATGGCTCAGATGGTAAGCAATCTGCCTGCAATGCAGAAGACCCAGGTTCAATCCCTGGGTCCAGAAGATCCCCTAGAGGAGGAAATGGCAACTCACTCCTATATCTTGCCTGGAGAATTCCATGGACAGAAGAGCCTGACCAACTACAGTTCACAGGGTCACAAAGAATCAGAAACAACTGAGCTACTAATACTTTAACTTTCAGAAGTAAAAATGGCAAATTTATAAGGAAAATAGTATAAAAGTTGCTAAGAGTATGTTTATTCACTTGCTCACAAAAGAATTAAAGTTTTAAGCTCATAATTAAAATAGAGCTTGAGATTATAGCCACTCAATAATCCTTGGATCAATAACTAAAATTTATCCTGTGGACTATTTCTATTTCTCCTATTCTGTATTCAAAATTGACATCAATAATTATGTTTTGTCCAACTGTTTGAAGAAGGGCTTCAAACTTCAAACAGAACTCATAATTTTCTCCCACAGACCTGGCATTTCTCCATGTTTCCTATCCCCATCTAAATAAGTTATAAAACCTAGAAGTTATTCTTCACACTTCAGCAAATCCTATCATTCTGAGAATACAAATCTCTTTCAAATAGGTTGATGTTTTTCTTAGTTCAAAATAGTTGTGTTTAGGATATTAAAAGAAATAAAAACTAAAATCTATGAAAATTAAGAAGAAATCACTAACAAAAACTATAGGCAATGCTATAATAAGAATAGGTGGACAGGGAAAAGAATCAATTAGAAATCTCAAAAATTTTTAAAAGTCACTTAAAAAAAAAAAAAAAATCTGTCATTGCTAAGTCATGTCTGACTCTTTACAAACCCATGAACTGCACCATGCCAGGCTTCCCTGTCCTTCACTATCTCCCAGAGTTTGCTCAAATTAATGTCCACTGAGTTAGTGATGCCATCCAACTATTTCATCCTCCACTGCCCCCTTCTCCTCTTGTCCTCAATCTTTCTCAGCATCTGGGTATTTTCCAAAGAGTTGGCTCTTTGTATCAGGCAGCCAAAATATTGGAGCTTCGGCTTCAGCATCAGTCCATCCAGTGAATACTCAGGGTTGATTTCCTTTAGGATTGACTGGTTTGATCTCCTTGCTGTCCAAGGGACTCTCAAGCACCACAACTCAAAACCATCCATTCTTCAGCACTCAGCCTTCTTTATGGCCCAGCTCTGACATCCATACATGACTACTGGAAAAGCCATAGCTTTAACTATATGGACCTTTGTCAGCCAAGTGATGTCTCTGTTTCTTAACAGATGCAATTTAATTTAGATTGGATGTAGTCACAAAGCTATTTAGTTATTTAGTGAGAAGGAAGATAGTCCTGCAGAAATCACCCAGAATGCAATAGAATTAAAGAAACAAATAAAAAATTAAAGAAACACTGAATGTGAAAGAGGAGTTGAGAGATAAGGTGGTGTGGTAGCCTCTCTCCAAAGAGGGACACCATTGATGTCTTCTCCCCCTGGAGGCACACGCTACTCTCTTACCATGAGGTGGATTTTCCCCTACCCTGGAATACCAACTTTTTATTGCTTTAAAAACATAATAAAATAAAATAAAAGATCTCAAGCAAGACAGTAAAATGTTGACATTTTGCTCAAATTTGAATGGTGAGTTCTTCTGTGTTTTATTTGAACATTTCAAATGTTAACAAAATGGAATTTTTTCACCAATAATTTATGGAAATCAGTTCCCTTGTTTTCCCTTACAAACACAGCGTATACGTAACTCTGCCTGTGTCTGTCAGTGACAGTCCTTATTTGACTTGGCCCTGTGGGAGGAGAAGTGAGACTCCCATCACTCCCTGAATGTATTCATCTGCATTTGGGTCTCCGATGCTGCCAGATGGAGTTGGACTGTGTTTCCCACCTCACTCACAAATTTACACAGGACTGGAGAAGAGGTTCCCAAGTAACTGATCATGTTTGATGAAACAAGTTCCCAAATGAAATCAAACTGTATTTAAAAAAAAAAAAAAAGTCCTGAGAGGAAATTTACTTAAGCAGGGTGACCCTTTCCTGGAAGCTGAAAGGATGTGCTTGCCAGACCAAAGGAAGTTGATGCTAAGGAAAATAGGCAGAGATCAGCAGGAGTGGCAAAGGAGAATGTGGACAAGAACGTGAATCCAGCTTCTCCAGGGCTTCTCCTGACCATCAGCTGGACCTCAGCCAGCTGCCTGCTGGGCCAGGTGAAGGCCAAGCAGGTTTGGACGTCCCTAGCCTCCATGGACCTGCGCTGACCCCCTCTCCTGGTGGATGGGCACAGGCAGGCAAAACAGAGGCTGACTGATAGACAAGTCTAATCCATTCCGGTGATTCTCAGGAATATTTTGGGAGGAAAACTCAATAAAAATCTGAGCTTTCTGCTGATTTGACAGGTCAGGCTTGGGCCTTTGTGATTTGGGGACTTGAGATCATTCACATCTTATTTTGGAGATACAGATAGATGATGGCGAGGTTTTGGGCTATGGACTTAATCTCCATCATCCATACACTTGGTGAAGGGGAAGGAGGGCTGGGAATATTGTAACAAGGGACTTCCAGTGCAGTCAGTGAGGCCTCGCCAGCCCACCCTGTTTAACACCGACCCACTCAACTTCGTGCCCCTCATCGCCCTCCCCACTGCATTTTCTCAATAGAACTCATGCCTTATAATTTTTTAAATTGGAATCTTTGCTTTTTTTTCTTTTTCTTTCTAATTTATTTTTTTAATTGAAAGATAATTATTATTGTTTTACAGAATTTTGTTGTTTGTGCACCTATGGGTGATTCATGTTCATCCCTTAATTTTTTAAAGTACTTACTTTTTTTCTCTCTCCAACTAGAATAGAAACTCCATGAAGTCCAAAATTAGCTGCTTTTCTCATTTCTGGTTCATAAGTTTTAAAGCAGCACCCAGTTCAAGGTATGAGCTCCATAAACATTGGAATGAATGAAACTGTGCTAGGTTTAGCAGAGTCAAACATCACGTATGTCACTAACACATCTCACATACACATATATATAGATATATATACACATACACACATATATACACACTCGGGCTTCCCAAGTGGTGCTAGTGATACAGAACCTACCTGCCAATGCAGGAGACGTAAGATACGCAGGTTCAATCCCTGGGTCAGGAAGATCCCCTGGAGAAGGGAATGGCAACCCATTCCAGTATTCTTGCCTGGAGAATCCCATGGACAGAGGAGTCTGGAGAGCTACAGTCCATGGGGTTGCAAAGAGCTGGACACATCTGAAGCGACTTAGCATGCACTAAATACACACACACTCCCATACACAATCACATATACATACACATGTACATGCATGTACACACATACATACACACACACAAACACACACACACACATAAACACACTTCTTCACCATGACTCAGGTTCTTGGAAAGGAGGATGTTCAATCATGAGTCATGGAAATTGACCATAAAAGTCATGTTAAGGCATCCTATTACTACTACTAAGTCAGGTCAGTTGTGTCCGGCTGTGTGTGACCCCATAGACGGCAGCCCACCAGGCTCCCCCGTCCCTGGGATTCTCCAGGCAAGAACACTGGAGTGGGTTGCCATTTCCTTCTCCAATGCACGAAAGTGAAAGTGAAGTCGCTCGGTCATGTCCGACTCTTCGCGACCCCACGGACTGCAGCCCACCAGGCTCCCCCGTCCCTGGGATTCTCCAGGCAAGAACACTGGAGTGGGTTGCCATTTCCTTTTCCAATGCATGAAAGTGAAAAGTGAAAGTGAAGTCGCTTGGTCACGTCCGACTCTTCGTGACCCCACGGACTGCAGCATACCAGGCTCCTCCGTCCGTGGAATTCTCCAGGCAAGAGTTCTGGGTGAGAGTAAAAACCTGCACAGCAGCTTCCCAAGCTGATCCGTCCCAGTGTCGGTGAATTTTAGGCCCTCCAGAAAGCAGGAGTGACCGAAGCAGTGAGAACGGAACATCAACTTCTGGGTTTTGGCAACAAGCTGTAACCCTGAGAGAGCTGGAGCGAAGCAGGCCCTGCTCTCACCCCCAGTTTCCCACCCACCGGCAGTGAGCCGAGCCCAGGTCAGGAGCAGAGGTGGCAGCGGGGCTGGGCTGACTCCACGCGTCGCTCTCTGTTGCCCCTGGAAAAGTAGTCTCCTTTCATGTCCAAGCCCCAAACTTCCAGCAGCCTCTCTAGCTCCTTCCACTAGGCCAGGGGAGAAAAAGAGCTTGAGGAGGGAGAACAGAGCCCCAAAGTAGTGGGATCCGGGGGAGCATCCTCCCGGGTGCGGACGGGGAGGCGCGGGGCTGCGGCGGAGCGCGCGGGCAGGCGGGCGGGCGGGGCCTCCCCAGCGCTCACACCCGGGGGCCAAGGCCCTTTCCAGGCCTGTGAGCGGCCGCAGCGGGGCGCCCAGAACGGGGCCCTGGTGGACTTCTGAAGCCTGGCTGGGCCCCGCTTCTGAAAGGACTTTGAGTCCTAACAGCGATAAGCACGTGGTGGGTTTTCGCAGCGACCCCTGAACCATCTGTCTCACTGCCCGACCCGCAGGAGGCCGAGCACGGTGACTTGCTCACCTCCCCTCGCCTTCCTGGCAGGCCTGGGTTCTCCGGAGAGGCTCTGCGGGGCGGCTTCCCTCCCTTTTGCGATTTCCTGCCCTACACGGTGCCTGAGGCGATTACACCGGTGCAAACTAATAACTCCATGTATAAGCTTCTCATTCCTGTACAACAAACATAGGTTATGAGTTTCTCTTCCTATTTTAATCCTTGCTTAAAGTCTTTTCCTCGCCTGTGGAATTCGGCACTCACCCTGCTAAAGGCCTCTCTCTGCCTTTTGTTCAGGCCCAGCCACAAACTCAAGGCCGACTCCCACTTCAGGCCTGCTTTTTCATGCTTTCTGTTTCTCCTTCCCTCTCCTTCTCCCCCTTTCCATTCTCACCGCCCCGCCTGCTGCCCCAAATCCACTTTATTCCTCCGAAATTACCAACCCAGCCTTTCCCACTGGCAGCCTGAGTTTCCAGGTCACAGCCCAAACAAGGCACAGTGTTTATTCTATGTGCCTCTTTAGGCAGAACAGGTGGCAACAAATTCTAAGTAAAATGCAAGTTTGCAGCAGTGAGCTCAGCTTCTGCACAGACAGACCCACATGATGAAGTACCTGTAGACCTTCCCTCCTTTAGGGGCCAAATTCAAGGCTGGCAGACAGCAGACAGGCTAGGAGGGCTGGCTAGGCATCCAGGTATAGTTGATTTATAATGATGTGTTAGTTTCAGGTATATAGCAAAGTGCTTCAGATATATGTATCTGAAAACATATATATTCTTTCTCATATATATATATATATTCTTTTTCAGATTCTTTTCCATTAAATGTTATAACAAGGTATTGAATATAGTTCTCTGTGCTATACTGTAGGTCCTTGTTGTTTATCTATTTTATATGCAATGGTGTATATCTGTGGTATGTGTGTGTGTGAATAAATACACATAATGGAATATTAGTCATAAAAAAGAATGAAATAATGCCATTTGCAGCAACATGGATATAATTAGAGATTATCCTACTGCTGCTGCTGCTGCTGCTAAGTCGCTTCAGTCGTGTCCGACTCTCTGCAACCCCGTAGACAGCAGCCCACCAGGCTCCCACGTCCCTGGGATTCTCCAGGCAAGAATACTGGAGTGGGTTGCCATTTCCTTCTCCGATTATCGTACTAAGTGAAGTAAAACAGAGAAAGACGAATATCATATGATGTCATTTGCATGTGGAATCTAAGAAAATTGTATAAGTGAACTTATTTACAAAATAGAAGTGAACTCATAGACACAGAGAATAAACTTACAGTAAAGGGAAGTGGGTGGGGATAAATTAGGAGTTTGGGATTAATAGATAAAAAGAAAATTTTAATTGAAACATAACATACATACAGGAAAGTGCACCTAAGTGTACAGGTTAATGAATTTTTCCCAGACTGACTATACCTATGTGACCAGCTTCCTGATGGAGACAGAACCTGACCAGCTCCCTCAGAAACCTGGCTTACGCCCTCTTCCACTCTCAGGGTCTCTTCTAGTGCTTCACAAGTAATATACTTTTTACTCCACAAGTAATCTGCCTCCAAATCTGTTTGTTGTTCAGTCGCTAAGTTGTGTCTGATTTCTTGTGACCCCATATACTGCATGCCAGGCTTCCCTGTCGTTCACTACCTCTTGGAGTTTGTTCAAACTCATGTCCATTGAGTCAGTGATGGTGTCTAACCATCTCATCCTCTGTCGCCCCCTTCTCCTCTTGCCCCCTCAGTCTTTCCCAGCATCAGGGTCTTTTCCAGTGAGTCAACTCTTTGCATCAGTTGGCCAAAGTCTTGGAGCTTCAGCTTCAGCATCAGTCTTTCTAATGAAAATTAGGATTGATTTCCTTTAGGATTGATCTCCATGCTGTCAAGATACTCTCAAGAATCTTCTCAAACATCACAATTCAAAAGCATCAATTCTTCAGTGCTCAGCCTTATTTATGGTCCAACTTTCACATCTGTACATGACTATTGGAAAAACCATAGCTTTGACTATCTGGACCTTTGTCAGCAAAGTGATGTCTCTGCTTTTAATACACTGTCTAGGTTTGTCATAGCTTTTCTTCCAAGAAGCAAGCATCTTTTAATTTCATGGCTACAACCACCGTCCACAGTGATTTTGGAGCCCAAGAAAAGAAAATCTGTCACTTTTTCCACTTTTCCCCCTTCTGTTTGCCATGAAGTGATGGGACTGGATACCATCATCTTAGTTTTTTGAACGTTGAGTTTCAAGGAAGCTTTTCACTCTCCTCTTTTACCCTCATCAAGAGGCTCTTGAGTTCCTCTTCACTTTCTGCCATTAGAGTGATATCATCTGCATATCTGAGGTTGTCAGTATTTCTCCTGGCAATCTTGATTCCAGCTTGTGATTCCTATATCATCATCCTGCTTGTTTAACTTATATGCAGAGTACATCATGGGAAATGCTGGGTTGGATACATCACACATACCCATAAACACATATATAAATACACACACATATACAAATACACAAACACAAAAATGTGGTGCACACATACACATATTGGCATGGTTCATTTCAGTCACTGAATGTAACTTCTTTTAGAGAAACATGAAGCTTTATGGCCTCAAGCATCATGCAGACTCACACAGCATTACCAACACATTATAACTTATACAAAAATGTGTTTGTAATTTCTGTATCAGCTTGAGGGGTGATGGTGGGATCTACCGTATTTTCACGGACTGTGACAGCATGCGTTGAGCCTGACTCCACACTTGGGAAAGGCTCAGAGGCAGGGAAGGGAGGGGACGGCCTGTCTCCGGAGGGGCTGGGCAGGGCTGGAGGGAGGACCAGAGTTTCCGAGATGGAAGGAGCCTTTGGAAAATAGGCAGCGCAAACCCTCCAAACACAGATGAGGAAACTGGGCCCAGGGGCTGCTCATCATGCCCTTCCAGACTGCCCAAAGCAGAAAAGACAGAGGAAGCTGGTTCTGTGCCCACGGTACTTCCCCCAGCCCAGCCTGGGCTTGGCGAGCAGGCTGCCAAGACTGTCCTCTGCCCTTTCTCCTCACTGGCCGTGGGAAAACAAGGGGTCTGCGACCACCCTCTCCCCAGTTCAAGCCACACCAGCGTCATTCACCCACACCAATCCCCTGTCTGGCTTGGGCGAGGTCTTGGCTGTTTTCTCCTCCATTCCAGCCCCCGCATTCCCTCCCTCCCCTTCCGCCCTTCTGAGGCATTCCCGTGCACATCCTGGGATGTCTGTGTCCTTGTAAACATGTGGCTTGGTATCACAAGCGCCTGAGGCTTCCACACGGGATCAGTGCTACTGTGCTTCTTTCTGCTTCTCCCCCTTTTCACTTAACGGCGGATGTTTCCGTTCTCTCCATGGAGCTGTAGTCACAATGGGGTCATTGCTTCTAGCTGCTGTTACGTGTTCAGGGCTGCAGACCTCCTGTTGTTCTGATGAGTCTGCAAGCCAGGGACGAATTTGGTAGCGCCCCTCCCCACCGTCTCCTCTTGCCCCCCAGCTATGCACGGGCCCCTCTCTTTTCCTCCCCTGGCCCAGACTGTGCGTCATCTGTGGGCTTTCCTTACGGTCTATCCATCCAAGGCTGACATCCAGGGACCTGGTTTTCAGGGCCCTGTGAGGTGAGACAGATCTGACGAACCATGTCTCGGTGTTGAGGCCGCCTCTCCCTAGTTTTCAGGGAAGCGCTGAGTCTGCTCACGCACGCACATTTCCGCCACCGTCTCCTCGGCCCTCAGGCTGACTTGCCTCCCTCCTCACCTCATGGAGGGTGTCTTTCCTGCACCCTCACAAGACTCATGTCTAAGCTTCTGATTTCCATGGATTCCTCCTCTAACGAGTAATTCTGCCCGTTGAGCATGAATAGCTCCACTGATTGGGCCCTGTCTGTATAGTGGAGGAGAAAATGGCAACCCACTCCAGTATTCTTACGTGGAGAATCCCATGGACAGAGGAGACTGGCAGGCTACAAACCATGGGGTCACAAACGGTCAGTCACAACTTAGCAACTGAGCACGTACAGTGTTAAGAGAATGAGTCAAAGTCAGCATCCCTGCCTGTATGTCTTGGCTCTGCCATTTACTAGCTGTGTGACCTCTGGCAAATCAGTTAACCTTTTATACCTCCATGAGGATTAAAATGAGTTAAAACACATCAAGCATTTAGATCAGTGTCTGGCACATATGAAGTGGTCAGTAAGTGCTAGTTTTTACGATAACCATTCAACCTGCTGCCTCTCAACACAGACTCTCTGGTTGATCCCCACGGAGCCATATTACCTTCTCTGCAAAGGCCCAACTTTTTTACTTCAACTGTTTAATTAACCCAATTGTCTGCCTTCCACAGTATCAAATCCAGGTCTTTCCCACTCCCTGCAGCCCACAGCTAGCTCCTAAACCACCAGAACACACTTTGTGTCCATATTATTCTTTTTTGGTTCTTGACTATACCTTGCTTCAATTTGTTATATACCCTGAATAAAACACAGAACTCCACATGGCTCATTCTAAGCTCAGGGTCATGTTCATAACCCAACAACTTAAATTCCTTACTAATGCTTCAATTCTTTACTCTGCCTTTCTAGCGAATGTGGAGGGAAAGAGCAATGGCTAACACTATTGCCAACAGTACAAAATCTCTCTATGTATACCAGCCTCTCGCGATATTTTTCAGGAGGAAGGAAAAAGTTCTCCACTTGGCTTTTTGCCACAACCTCCACAAACCGGAAATGACCACCATCACTTCCTTTCCTCTACTCAACCACCAGTTTGGTCCATCAGAATGGGTGGAAGAGGGGCCTTCACACCTCCCAGTCCTACTTCTCTGTGAAGGTGAGCACAGACCCCTGGCACATCTAATTCTATCAAGTCATTTTTCTATGGAAATCTGATGAATGTAATTCTCTGCTTTTATCACAGTTATTTAATTTTGTAGCAGCCTAGTGTTTGGGCTAAGATTAACCAGAGCCCTGGCCTTACAATATAATCTCATCCATAAGGCCATGGTTAAGGGATGGGCATGAGCCTTCCAGTCATTCATGGTAATTGGTTAGTCTCATCCAAGGAGCTTCGAGACTTGGTTCTTAGTTGAGAAGACAGGAGCTTTTCTTGCCCTGATTGGTATGTTATGCAGATATGTGGCCTGAGGCTTTGGCAGCCTTTTTTGTTGCTCGGAGGGTATCCAGTCTGGAGGAAAGCAGAATCTGGAGAATCACGTAGAGACACAAGAGCCAGAATCCTGATAGCGCTGTCCCTAAAATCTGCTGCATCTACTGCTTAGCCAATAAGTTCCTTTCATTGTTTGAGATAGTTCAAGCTTAGTTTGCTATTAATTTGCAGCCAACGATATTCCAAACTATGTAGACCAGCAAGTTCATTAACTTCTCCAACCTCAATTTCCTCCTTTGTAAAATGGGATTTTAAAAAAAAGCACTTCATCTCACAGGAGTTTTAAAACTACCCACGCCTCACAGGATTACAGGGCATTCCATTTGTCAAGTGCTAGCTCTTTGTCTAACACTTAACAAGTAAGCATTTAGTAAATGGTTTTCTTTCTCATTCCCCTACTGCCTTCAAGGATTGGCAATTAGTAGGGAGAGAGCAGTGCTGCATATGCATCCCCAATTCAGAAAGGAGAAAGGAAAAACAGTGTCAATGAAAACCAAACTCAGTGGTAGGAATTTGGTGTCTATTCCAAGCAAATGGAGTTGGAGACCCAGAAAGGCCCTGTGAGATTCCTCAGTTCAGGTGAAAGACCCTACCCTGCAGCTCCGCCTGCAGGAGCCTCTGCTCCTGTACCTCAGTAAGCCCTGGGCAGGCTGTTGAGTCAGGGAATGATTGTCCTAGACAGTGTGACTGAGACAGAAAACCATGAGCCACAATGGACACAGGACCTGTAAGGGACCCACACCCGCAAAGGGACAATGCCTTCTTTGCACTCACTCTTCTACTCCAGGAAATGAGTAAAGCTTCTTCAGTAAAGAATGTAAAGACAATTGTGTTTTATTAAAGAAGAGACTTTGTTTTTTTTTATTTTTAAAGTATTTATGTATTTGGCCTTAGGAAGCATTACTACGAACAAAGCTGGTGGATGTGATGGAATTCCAGCTGAGCTATTTAAAACCCTAAAAGATGATGCTGTGAAAGTGCTGCACTCAATATGTCAGCAAATTTGCAAAACTTAGCAGTGGCCACAGGACTGGAAAAGGTCAGTTTTCATTTCAATCCCAGAGAAGGGCAATGCCAAAGAATGTTCAAACTATTGCATAACTGCACTCATTTCACATGCTAGCAAGGTAATACTCAAAATCCTTCAACCCAGGCTCCAAGAGTACGTGAACCAAGAACTTCTAGATGTTCAAGCTGGATTTAGAAAAGGCAGAGAAACCAGAGATCAAATTGCCAACATCCGTTGGATCACTGAAAAAGCAAGAGAATTAAAAAAAAAACAGTTACTTCTGCTTCATTGACTATGCTAAAGCCTTTGACTCTGTGGATCACAAAAAACTGTGGAAAATTCTTAAAGAGATGGGAATACCAGACCTCCTTACCTGCCTTCTGAGAAATCTGTATGCAGGTCAAGAAGCAACAGTTAGAACCAGACATGGAGCAACAGACAAAAGTAGTATGTCAAGGCTGATACTGTCACCCTGCTTATTTAACTTATGTGCAGAGTACATCATGCCAAATGCCGGGCTGGATGAAAGCACAAGTTGGAATCAAGATTGCCAAGAAAAATATCAATAACCTCAGATATGCAGATGATACCGCCCTTATGGCAGAAAATGAAGAGGAACTAAAGAGCTCCTTGATGAAAGTGAAAGAGGTGAATAAAAAAGTTGCCTTAAAACTTGACATTCAGAAAACTAAGACCATGACATCCAGTCCCATCACTTCATGGCAAATAGATGGGGAAACAATGGAAACAGTGACAGACATTATTTTTGGAGCTCCAAAATCACTGCAGGTGGTGACTGCAGCCATGAAATTAGAAGACACTTGCTCCTTGGAAGGAAAGCTATGACAAACCTAGACAGTTTATTAAAAAGCAGAGGTGTCACTTTGCTGACAAAAGTCCAGATAGTCAAAGCTATGGTTTTTCCAGTAGTCATGTATAGATGTGAGAGTTGGACCATAAAGAAGGCTGAGTGTCAAAGATTTGATGCTTTCAAACTGTGGTGCTGGAGAAGACTCTTGAGAGTCCCTTGGACAGCCAGGATATCAAACCAGTCAATCCTTAAGGAAATCAACCCTGAATATTCATTGGAAGGACTGATGCTGAAGCTCCAGTATCTTGGCCACCTGATGCAAAGAGCCGACTCATTGGAAAAGATCCTGATGTTGGGAAAGATTGAAGGCAGAAGAAGAAGGAGATGACAGAGGATGAAATGGCTGGATGGCATCACCAGTTCAATGGACATGAATTTGAGCAAACTCTGGGAGATAGTGAAGAACAGGGAAGTCTCGTGTGCTGCAGTCCATGGGGTTGCAAAGAGTCGGATGTGACTTAGAGACCTGACAAGGACGGCAAATGTATTCAGCTGTGCCAGGTCTTAGTTGCAGCATGTAGGATAACCCGGGCCCCTTGCATTGCAAGGGAAGAATGAAGGAAGGAGAGAAAAGAAAAACTTTTTGTTATGGAAAATTTGTTGAACTCTCAACACCCAGAATCAACTTCCAAAGTCCTCAGTGCTGAGGTGGTCTTACTTACCCAGGTTCTACATTCCTTTAAAGCAAATCCAAAATATATCATATTTATCAGGAAATATTTCAATATATATCTCTAAAGGACAAGGACTCCCTTTTTTTAAACATAACTACATTACCACCATCACATCTAAAAACTAATAATATAAGGGCCAATTTTCTATACTTCAGTGTCCAGACCTGGAAACCTAATAAGTAAACAATACATAAAAGATTGGCAAGGAATTTCAATAGATGAGGATAAAGGATTCACCAACAAAAAATGTCGGAGAAGGCAATGGCACCCCACACCAGTGTTCTTGCCTGGAAAATCCCATGGACGGAGGAGCCTGGTGGGCTGCAGTCCATGGGGTCGCTGAGGGTCAGACACAACTGAGCGACTTCACTTTCACTTTTCACTTTCATGCATTGGAGAAGGAAATGGCAACCCACTCCAATGTTCTTGCCCAGAATCCCAGGGATGGGGGAGCCTGGTGGGCTGCCATCTATGGGGTCACACGGAGTCAGACACAACTGAAGCGACTTAGCAGCAGCAGCAGCAACAAAAAGTGTTATTTTGCAGACTCCCCTGGTGGTCCAGTGGTTAAGACTCTGTACTTTCACTGCAGAGGCATGGGTTCAATCCCTGGTCAGGTGACTCAGCTCCCACATACAACTCACCGGGGCAAGAAAATAAAGGTAAATAAAATTAACATATAGAATCATAAAAAAAGAAAAACTATTATTTCAATTAATTTGCTAGTTTGGGATAAAGCCTTTAAGGCAATCTCACAACTAAGTTTTTAAATGTGGAAAAGGAACCTGTTAAAAATTAATCTGATTTAGGGGTCACAATGGCTATTTGATAAACTGTCAATGAAAGACAGTATTTTCCTCCAAACAACATATGAGAATTTTCTCCTTAAAGTGCCCATCTAATATTACGTTTTCAAGGATCTTCTAAGAAGTGAAGAATGCACCATCACTGCCTATCAATCTTGGTGGGGAATCACTTTTGCACTGTGGAAGTTTCTGTACTCAGTCTAGAGCAGCCTGCTGAAGTGTGGTGGACAGCAATACACATTCCTTTCATTTCTCTTAGCCCCAGGTAGCTGTGTTGAAAAAGCCTTCCTATCGTGGTTGTATTACCATTCTCCCAGATGGACACTTATTTTAGGGGGCGGGAAAAAAATCTTTACTTTCTTGTACCTTTTTAAAATGTAAAGTTGAAGAGCTACTCATCTTTATTTCCTATTCCCAGGAAGCCTGCTTTATAAACTTGGGGGGTTCACGTTCTTTTCTGTTAAAAAGGGTATTACTCTGCCTTGAAATAATTTTCTGAAAAATCATTTGGGATTATTATACAATGATGATATACTTCTCATTTCTTAATTTCCTTCTCGAACATGTACCTGTTTTGATCTTTGATTTTCTTTAAACTTACCATGAGCCAAGTGTTCTCTCCAACCACCGCCTTTGATGCATCTCAAATTATACCCCTTGGAATTGCCTCAGTATTATTCATTTCAAAATGGTTTCTCAACATTTCTTGAATTTCATTTATACAGGTAAAGTCTTTAAGCAAAAGGTTATTTGGGGGCCAGCACTCACAGAATCCCAAGCTTACTCAGCCTCCTGAGATGAGTTCCTTTGGAAGCAGCCCAGGAAAGAATTCAGGTTGAAAGCTACAAAGCACAGAAAAATGGGCAGAGAATTAAATACATATCTGAACACATTTGTACTTAAGAAAATTTAGAGTAGAATGCCCGATTCTTTCCAAAGACCTATTAGACTGATATGTTTGTTTATTTCATAATTTAATCTTTCCATTGCAGATGTAATCTCCAATTAAATCCCCCCTTTAAAACAACGTTCACGTCAGAGAGTAATTAGCATTTTAAGAAAAGAAGTTTGCTCGTAATTTGGGTTCTGCATAGAACTCAAGCAATTGCAGTCGACCTCACTAAAAAGATGATTTCCAGGAGCCAAGTAGATGATTGGTGAAGTAATTATGTTATTTAAGGCCATTCTCTAGCGCTGAAAGATGAATCACATTTGCATAGGTGAAAACAAAGCCTCATATGGGAAAAAATAAAGCAAAGTTGTTTTGCAGAAACAAAAAACAAAGCTTCTATGGTTTCTCTTTCTGAAACATTTTCCTGTTACTGCCAATCTCTGCAGGCTAGAAACCAAATCCTGGGTGAAGCACTGAGGTGACCCAGGGAAGGTCCCCGTGATCCAGGTCCCCACAGAGCAGCTGCAGCATCACTGCATTCCTATGTGCAGGTTTATTCAACGATAAAGGAATCAAGCTTACGAAGACAGTGCATGATGCACTCACCTCTCAGCAACATTATTCATATTATCTAAAACACAGAAGCAACCCAAATGGCCGTCACCAGATGACTGGATCAGCACGATGTGGTCTATACCTGCAGTGGAGCATGACTCAGATTTTAAAAGAAAGGGGATTTTGACACGTTACAACATGGATGAACCTTGAGAACATTATGCTAAGTGAAATCAGCCAGTCACAAGAGGACAAATACTGCATGATTCTACTTAAAACAAGGTACCTAGAGTAGTCAAATTCAGAGACAGAAAATAGACTGCTACTGCCAGGGGCTGTGGAAGAGTGGGAGGTGGGGAGTTATCATCTCATGGGTACAGAGTTTGTTTCACAGGTGAAAAAGCTCCAGAGATGGATGATGATGATAGTTCCACACTGTGAATTTACTTAAAGTCACTGAATTGGGCAGTACTTGAAAATGCTGATACAAACAGGTAAACTCTTTTTGTAGAGACTTTTTTTTTAAATTAATTTTTTCTTGGAGTATAGTTGTTTTACAATGTTTTGTTAGTTTCTGCTGCATGGCACAGTGAATCAGCTATACATATACATAAGTCCCCTCTTCAGTAAATGTTGTATCATGTATATTTTAACACAACAAAAAAATGCATGTTAACAAAAGACCCCAAAACTTGTAGGTTTTAAACAGATGGACACCCCCTCTAAGTTGTCTTTAAAAAGTAGCACACGTCTTTAGGGCTCTTCAAAATATTTATACCTCCACCTATTCCCTTCAAGCTGCAATGTTGACAGACACTCCCCAGCATCATTATCATTAGTTGAGACCAGGACCAATGTCAACCATGTGCGAGCCCTGAACTTGGGATTTAATGCACTGTCATCCTGTCTTAATAGTCTTATTCACTTTATCTTTGAATTTGTGTATTTTAAGTGAAATTTACTGGGTTAGTGGAGCATGCACTGGGGACCCTCGGCAGGCACGCTGGTCTGTCCTCCTGCTGCCCTCCCATACCTCCCTGTGATCGGTTCTCAGCACCCAATCCCCTACCTACCCAACGACTCCTGCCCAACACCCAGCAGGCTGGTGCTCCACGGTGCGATGCCTTAGAGGGTGACTTTGCACAGGTAACTTACCCACTTTGGTCCAGCGGCTGTGGGGGGGCAATGGACAAGCCCCGTGTTCCCAGGCCCTCCTCGAGGGTCTGTACTTGTCCCTCAAGCACACCCCAGCCATGAGGGACTCTGTTTCCCTCCTTCCTACCTTACTGAATCTGGTTAGTGTTTGCCATCTCTGGCCAATTGAAAGCACCCTCTACAGTTAAGCCAGGAAACACGAATTGTATAATCTCAATCAGTTTGCACACAAGTTAAATGCTCATATATTTGGATTTAAAAGGGATATTGTGCAATGTAAAGAAAAGTAAAATTCATGCTAATATTTTTCATTTTTCTTTTCTTAGAAAATTAGATAGCATATGAATATAATATGGCAAATTGAGAGAGAAATGCAAAAAGGAGAAGCTTTATCTCTGAGTTCTCTTTGCAGCACTTTTTTCCTGCTTTTTGAACAAGGGGTCTGAACTTCCATTTTGCACTGGGCCCTGCAAATTATGTAGCAGGTCCCGTTGGGCCCTAGCAGTATCTCTAGAAGACCTGTTAGGATGCCAATGTGTTATCTCATGGCGAGGGTCTGTATACTTTTTCTGTAAAGGGCCAGATATAGTATTTTAATATTTCAGGCATTGCCAGTCACACAGTGCTTATCACCATGACTCAGCTCTCCCACTGTCGTGTGAGAGCAGCCATAGACAACACAGGTATATTTCAACCAAACATTATTTACAGATAAATGGGGTGGTGGGCTGTAGTGTGCCAATTCCTGTCTTAAGGAGTCCATCCATGCCTTCCTTCAATCCCATTTGCTAAATCAGCCTTCTTAGAAAAACAGGCTGAGGACCCTGATAGGAGAAATAGAGATAGATACTCACTCAAAAGTTTTGTTTTAGCTAAAATAGCCAAGAAAACCCTGAAACGAAGGGTGGATTGGAGAGCTTCTATAATTCAAACAGTACAGTATTGGCATATGAATATACAGAAAGATCAATGGTATAGGAATAGGCCCAATCATATGTTGAAATTTAATATACAACAAAGATGTCATCTCATATCCAGGGGGAAAAGATGGACATTTTATTTTTATTTTTATTTTTTTTAAAGATGGACATTTTAATAACAAATGTTGGATTAAATGAAAACTCATATGGAAAAAAGATAAAATCGGATCTTATCTTCATCCAGACACAGTAAGATAAATTTTACATGAATTAGAAATTTAAATGTAAATAAAAATGAAACCATACATATGTCCGAATAAAAGATGGATGAATTCTTTTATAACATGGGAGTAGGGGACAATGACTCAAAACTCAGGTGCAGTAAGGAAAACACTAACAAATCTGACTACTTAATAATTTAAAATAAAATAAAATACTTTTGTATGGCAAAAAGCACCGTAAGCAAAATAAAAAGGAAAGAAGAAAAGAAATAAAAGACCAACTGAAAAAAACTATTTGCAATGAAATCACAGATAAAAATGTATGATTAAGTAAAAATCCTGTAGTCTTGAATTTTAATGGAAGCATCAGTATCAACTTACAATATATTTTATCTTTAAAAAATACTTATTTACCCTGAAAAAGCTTAGAAATTAAAACCAATTCTGTACCATGAAGATCCCTAGTGCCCAGACTGTGGTCTTTAAATGTATTTTCTATTGAAAGTAACCAGGAGAAAAAGCTGACCCAGGTCTAGGGTAAGATCTGTGCAAGATGATCCTGAAACATCTTGTAATATGGGCAGCAGGGAAGACCTCAAACACCATGGGAGTCAGATCCAAAAACTCTGGAGCCAACTTCAAGAAGTTCCCAGGATACAAAGATAGAATATTACAATCATTCATAAGAATAATAACTGCAGTGAATCACCTCAAATATATTTAAAACCACAGGTTCAGAATAACCCTTGACATAGAACTCATTGATCACGTCTTACAGATGCTAGGGAACACAAACATTGATCTTGCCTTTCCTATGAACTGTGCATGCGTGCTAAGTGGCTCAGTCATGTCCAACTCTGTGCGACCCTATGGACCGTAACCTGCCAGGCTCCTCAGTCCACAGGATTCTCCAGGCAAAAATACTGAGTGGGTTGCCATTTCCTTTCCCAGAGGATCTTCCTGACCCAGGGATCAAACCCCCTGCCGTCTCTTACATCTCCTGCATTGACAGGCAGGTTCTTTACCACTAGCGCCACCTCAGGGTAAACAACTATCTGATGGGAATTGAGAAGCAATCTTGGGACTTGTTGGGAAGATCCCCTGGAGAAGGGAAAGGCTACCCACTCCAGTATTCTGGCCTAGAGAATTCCATGGACTGCATAGTCCATGGGGTTGCAAACAGTCAGATACGACTGAACGACCTTCATTTTCACTTTCACTTGTTAACAAGTGAGGAAAGAATGATAAAATTAAGACACTGCCACTTTGCAACCCCAAATAATCTAACGGATTTAGGCAGTGATCATCAATGGCTCCTGATGTCAGGAAAACAGAGACAAAAAAGCCTTATGCGGCATTTGGTGGTGGTACACAATATTGCCTTTACAGTATTGCCAAAAAGTTGAACCTGAAAGTGAATGTGTCTCCAGTCTAGAACTAAACAGCAATTTAAGGACAATAGAGTGAATCAAAGAACATTTTAAATAACAGCACAAAAAAAGTGGTCAGCAAAATCTAGACTGTGGAAAACTACAGGACAATGGCTCTCTTTCTTCAACAAATAAATTGCAAAAGAGAGAAAGGAAATGAAAGAGGGAGAAGAGGACAAAAAAGAGAAGGGAGAAGGAGGATGGGAGGGAGAAACTTAATTGAAAGTGACTTAATACATGTACCAATCATGATAAAGTATTAAGCTCATTAAACATGATTTATATAAGGACACAATGAAAAGAAGTAAGGAAATTTGAACAGTGACTGGATACTTGACATTGTTAAACAGTAGTTACTATTTTAACTTAGTTATGATGATGGTATTTTCGTTACATTAAAATTTTTTCTTTTGGAAATATGCGTAGTAATATTTATGAGGAAAATAATAGGATATTTTAGACTTGTTTCAAAATCAGTTTGAGAAAAGAGGAGGCAGGAGGAACATGTGAATATAGAGATGAAACAAAATTGATCCTAAGTTGATTACTCCTGAATCTATGCTATGGATATATGGGAATTCATTACATTATTCTCTCTACTTTTTGTGTTTGGAATTTTCTGTAATAAAATGCACATGTATTTTTTAAGTTGTGTTTTTCTTGGGTGAGGAAATGGCTTTGAGGACTTCTGGTTAGTCCAGGTGCAGCACAAACATCCTACAAAGCATTTAATAAGCGCTCACTGATTACATAACATAGTGAGACCACCTCGGAGGATACTGCAGTGGTTCAGGTGAAAGACAAGGTCTAATTATAAGGGTGACAGTGAGAATACAGAAGAGCACAGAAAGTTGTTTCTTTTTAGGAAAAATGTTAGCTGCTGTGAAATCTATGCAGACTGCAACAAAGGAACATTCATATGTGTTTTATTTAACGTCCTTGGAAGGACCCAATGAACAAGCCAATTGTCTAAAAAGATAATGGATTTCTCTCTTTGAATGGGAGTTTAAGTCCTTTGAATTTCATTAGAATTAAATACCTTGAAAATTTACATCTTTTTTATTCATTTATGTTCAGCAACCAAACATTCTGTTACAATTTACAAGGTCTGCACTGTTATCTGAAAAATAAATGGATGACAAGACTCCTTCTAGAATAATGAACAATGCTCCATATTGTTGCTACTATTTATCAATCCTGACCTTTCTTTTACCTATTTATTTCACCCTCTGCTTTCTTACAGGGAGCCGTGCTGGGCTTGAGGTGGTCTCTTATAAGTGCCTGCTGCTGCTGCTGCTAAGTCGCTTCAGTCGTGTCCGACTCTGTGTGACCCCATAGACGACAGCCCACCAGGCTCCTCCATCCCTGGGATTCTCCAGGCAAGAGTCCTGGAGTGGGGTGTCATTGCCTTCTCCATTATAAGTGCCTAGGAGGAATCAATCTTCAAGTAGCTTCAGGGAACAGGGGTTTGTTGAAATACGTGTGTCTGGAACTAAAAAACTATCATCTGACCCTGCTGTCTGTGCAGAGACCCTCTTCTCTACTCCCAGCGGCTCCCCTTCTTTCTCTTAGTTTCTGCGGTATCTTAACTAGGTCTTATACAAAGCCCATTAAAGCCTCTTCAGCCTCACACCTTTACAACTTCCCCACTAATGTTTAGCTTCAATGACTGAGTGAAGAAATATCACTGGCCAAGCCTAGCTTGCCCTGGAGGTTGGGCAGCCTGAAGACTGCTCTGGACCAAGGCCCTGTGCCCCCTTATCAGCGGTGGCCTGGGCGGGGTACTGGCTGAGTCACAGGGCATAGCACGTGGTCTCCCGAGGCTGACCCCTGGGCATGCCTATGATAGGGTAGAGTTTCTTAGAAGGAGCCTTGGGAAAACTAGCACTGCATAGATTTCTAATACGTTCTGCCAACCCTGAGTCTCTGACTGCTAAGTTTTTAAAAATTTTATGTTGTGCTGGTTATAGTTGATTAATAATAATGTGCTAGTTACAGGTGATTACAAAGTGATTCAGTTACACCCAAACAAGTATCCACTCTTTTTCAAATTGTTTTCCCATTTAGGTTATTTCAGAACATTGAGGGGACTTCCCTGGTGATCCAGTGGCTAAGATTCCATGCTTCCAATGCAGGGGGCCCAGGTTCCATCCCTGACTAGGGAACTAAATCCCACATGCCACAACTGGGGGGTAGAGTGGTGCAGCTGGAAGTTTCCACATACTGCCCAAAAGACCGAAGCTCTCACATACAGTAGCAAAGGCCCAGCACAGCCAAATGAATAAATAAATATAAATATACAAAAAAGGAACATTGTGATATGGCTGCTGATTTTGATATGAGTCTCAAAAGCAATTTGGGCCTCCATTTATGAAACTCTGAATTCTAACTCATCTCAAGTGAAAGACCATTCATTCAGGGTTCGACAGCCTGCTCAGCACAACTCATCAAGAAATAACCTTGGGTTCCAAGAACAGAACTATTATCAACTCCTGCCACTCTCCCAGAAACTTAGAAGATACAAATGGAGAAAACTACCGATCTTTGTCACTGGAGAAAATGCTTGGGTGGGGTAAGGGTCAGTTTTGCCTCTGGCATTTATCAGTGGTTAGAGCTACCAATAATTATCTGATTAACTGTAGTTTGTTGTCCATTTGTTGTATGCCAGGCAGTGTGCCGGGGGCTTTACATATGCCGCTTCATCTCATTCTCCCAACAGTATGCACTGTTTCCATTTGACAGGTGAGTAAACTGAGGCCCAGAGAGGCTGAGTAGTTTGCCTAAGGTCACACAGCTGCTTAAGCAGCACATCCTGAGTGTGGATACAGAACTGACTCAATCAGTCTGTTGGGTCGTCTTCTGTGGGTTCACTAGATTCATTGCTGCCCTGTGACCACTGGTCATGTCACTTAACTCACTGGTTCTTCAATGAAGAGAAACCAAATTTTGATCATTGAATGTTTTTCCAAAGATGGTTTGGACATTGCTAGGTGCCCAAGCTGGAGTGTCAGAGAGTGACCTAGCTAATTCCAGGGACAAATGTCCCCGATTTGACAAGCTCATTGAATGGCTATAAACTTTTCTGAGAAGGGGGTCTTGTCCTGCTCAGCATGCAAATGCATTTCAAAATGAAAGCTTTTATGATCGCATTAGGAAAAACTCCAACATAATGAGTTTCTCTGGCCTTGTTTATAAAAAGGGAACGTTTAGACTCTGCAATTACCCAAAGCAGTAAAGCAGCAAAGAAAGCCAGCATGTTAAATAATAATTGCAAATGTTATATAAATGAGAGTGGTTTGATTGAATTTATTAGATATGTGTTGCTGGCATTTTAAGATATAAAGCATTTATCACAAAACGATGATTTCTTCACTTAAGCTCATTAGGAAATCACACATCAATTCACGCATAATTACAGAGGGAATTTCTGCTGCTCCCCACGAATCATTACCATGTTAGCTAAAGTTGAATTGGTTTTTACATGATTTGGAAAGAAAGGATTCTTAACAAGAAACTATGAAGAGGATACACCTCAATGGGAGCCCCATCTCCATGAAACAAGGACTCTGAGACATCCCTAGGCAAGACCTGAGCCTTCCTCTCTTCCCATCATAATCTCGTCACATGGATCATCCTGTTCCAGGTACTTATGAAAAGTCTAGATGTAACTACTGAGTGGACCAAAAATTTTGCTCAGGTTTTTCTGTAACATCTCATGGAAAAACCTGAATGAACATTTTAGCCAATTCAATTGGAATAAATTGGAAGGAAGAGTTAGAAGAAAACCAAAACATAAGAGAGTAAGTTTGAGAAGTTTGTTAAATTTGAGCATTAATTTACAGTCAGTGAGCAAGATATAAGGTTACCAATGTCCATCAACCAAAAGGAAGAGCAATCTCTTTTTATTTATCCTTCCTTTTTTTAATTGGAGTGTAGTTGATTGGTGGGTCAGACAGTAAAGAATCTGCCTGCAATGTGAAGACCTGGGTTCGATCCCTGGGTTGGGAAGATCCCCTGGAGGAAGGCATGGCAACCCACTCCACTGTTCTTGCCTGGAGAATCCCCATGGACAGAGGAGCCGGTGGGCTGCAGTCCAGGGGGTCACAAAGAGTTGGGCATGACTGAGCGGCTAAGCAGACACACACACAGTTGATTTAAAATGCTGTGTTAGCTTCAGGAGTGCAGCAGTGATTCAGTTATTCAGAAGTACATCTATCTGTTCTTTTTCAAATTATTTTGCCTTGTAGGTTATTACAAAATATTGAGTGTAGCTCCCTGTGTTATACCGTAGGTCCTTATTGGTTATTTTATATATAGTAGTGTATATATCTTAATATCAACCTCTGAATTTCTCTCTCCCTTTCCCTTTCCTCTTTGGTAACCATAAGTTTGCTTCCTCAGTTGTGGATCTATTTCAGAGCAATCTTGCGGTACTAATATAGATGCCAAGTAACAGGCTCTTTGGGGCTTCCCAGGAGGTGCTAGTGGTAAAGAACCTGCTTGCCAATGCAGGAGACATAAGAGATGCAGGTTTGATCCCTGGGTCAGGAAGATTCCCTGGAGGAAGGCATGGCAACCCACTCTGGTATTCTTGCCTGGAGAATCCCATGAACACGGTCCATAAGGAGGGTCACAAAGAGTCAGATACAGTTAAAGCCAATGAGCACGCATACAAAGGGCCCTTCTGGCTTAAGATCTTGTAAAATATATACTGTCTGGAGATTCAAAGTGTACTTCCTCACAAACCTGATTCTCATCTTTCTTTTTAATCCACATAAACAAGATAAAATAAACATACAAGAAAGTAACA
The DNA here is from genome assembly GCF_963930625.1 of Muntiacus reevesi. Lineage (NCBI taxonomy): Eukaryota > Metazoa > Chordata > Mammalia > Artiodactyla > Cervidae > Muntiacus > Muntiacus reevesi. The sequence continues at coordinate 64,738,364 of NC_089261.1, forward strand.
GATGAGACAGGTGGGAGAGAGTGAGGAAGGTGATATATAAGAGGAGCAACTGATTGTTAGAAATAAAAGAAAGGAGCCTTAGAGAGCAGGAATCACTGATCCTTTTTCTCAATATATAAAAGACTTTTATGACTCAGTAAGAAAATAACCAAAAGTTCAGTGGGAAAATGGGCAAAGATCATGAACAGGTAGCCCACAAAGAAAGAAATGCAAATGCCTTTCCAACACGCAGAAGATGCCCACTCTCACTTGAAATTAAATGACTGTAAACTAAAACAATAATGAGACACAGCTTTTAACTATCAGGTTGACAGAGATCAAAAAGTTTAAAACACAACATTGATAGGGATGCCAAGAAATACTTATGTAATTGGTGAAGTTTAATGTGATACAGCTTCTTTGGGGAACAAAATTTGTCAAAATTTTTAAAATAAATTTTAAAAAATGCACATATTCTTTGACCCAGCAACTCCACTTTTACAAATTTATTCCATAAGTATATTTAAACATATTGACAATTTATATTGGGCTATCCATCATTGCATTATAATAGCAAAATAATCAAAATGCTAAATTGTCCAATGATTAAGAACTAGTTAAAGAACGCCATGGAATAACTAAAGAAGAGTGAGATTGGCTTGTTTCTATGTGTTGAAACATAAACTTTTATGCATTGATATAAATTCAAGAACTATCACAATGTTTTAAAAGGGAAATAAACTATATAATATGCTAACATTTACATAAAAACAAAAAATATGTATATATGTGAATTGAGGACATATTTATATAAAGAATATATGAAAATAGAAATATCACTTTTCCCACTTAGAATGAGTAATAGAGTTTGTTATCGTTGTCCATGCCAAATCAGCAATAAAAATTCGAGAATTTATTCAGTATACTTCTGAAGGCTTTTTTTTCCCCTCTGTGGGAAAAGTAATCTTTAAAATGTAGATCTGGGTGTGTGTGTTCATGTGTGTACATACGAACACATATGCTTGGAAACAGAATATTTCTAGAAGGACACTAAGGAAACTGTAGTGGCTTCTGGGAAAGGATGGGTCTGGGGTATTCAGATTGAGTATTTTTATAGTCAGTTCATTCACAGAATTTTTTTAACCAAATTCTTATATTACATTTTTTTATTGAAAACCAGACTTATGCAGGAAGTCCCTTGTGATACAAATAGAAATGGCCCCTATAAGAATGATTTAAACCAAGGAAAATCACAAGTTGGGTTCTCGGGAGCGGAGGAGCCTCATCTGGAGAACGCAGACAAAGTCAGATGGAGGGGCCCCCCTGAGGCGGGACAGCTCTGGTCATCAGTGGGCACACGGGGGCTCAATTTTTCTGCTGCATTATGGGAGCAAGTTGTGGAAGAGGAATATACTCTCGGCCCCAACCCCTACCTATCAGGAGAGGTTTCCAGTGTGAAGGAACTATTATACCGAGTGCTTCCTATGGCTTTTCTACAACACGCCTTCTCAGGAAAGATATGGGAGACAAATGACAGACATCAATACGAAAATTCCCCTTTCAAGAACAAACCACCCTTAGGAGGGAAGTTGCTTTGGAGAGTGAATAAACATCATCAGGGAATTAAGGTGAGTCTAAAGTCTTCAAAGAAAATCACTTAATTGAACACCCAAGACCTTTTCCTATGAGTGGTTCTGGAAGCTAGAGTTCCTCTTCAACTCACCTTGAACCTCATGAGGAGACATCTGGTGCCCAAGAGCTCATCTATCTGCCAGCAGGGCAGAAATAGTGGCCGAAAGAGAATGGCCCGTTGCCACTGTTCTCTCTGAAAAGTCACAGATGGGACATTCCAGTGCTCTGAAGATACACTCTGAATCAGACCATCCCTCTACCTGGACCTTACTTAGTTCCTAGGAATCAGGACCGAGTCTCTCCCAGACTTCCTGGAAGCACTCAAGGTTTTGAATGATCTTACACCAACACCAGGCTTCCCTGGTGTCTCAGCTGTAAAGAACCCGCCTGCCAATGCAGGAGACTCGGGTTCGATCACTAGGTTGGGAAGATCCCCTGGAGAAGGAAATGGCAAACCACTCCAGTATTCTTGCCTGGGAAATCCCATGGTCAGAGGAGCCTGAAGCCTACGGTCCAGGGGGCCACAAAGAGTTGGACACAACTTAACGACTGAGCATGCACCCCAGTACCTGTGGGGCAAATGCTGACTGGAACATTCTGTTTCAGAGCTGCAGACAGCCAGTTAAGAAAATAGAACCCGGGGTGGAATGGGGAGACAGGTGGGAGGGATGTTCATATGGGAGGAGACATGGGTAAACCTACGGCTGACTCTTGTTGACGTGTGATAGAAACCAACACAATACTATATAGCAATTACCCTTCAATTAAAAATAAATAAATTTTAAAAAAAGAATAGACTAACAATTTAAAATGCAAGGTTACTTATGAAAATCATAAAGGATATTTATGAAATCAGTTCTTTGTGAGCTTAGGAATTCAAATGTCACAAATAAAAGACACATAACCATCGAAGATGAAAGAAAGAAAACAGAACCAGGCCTTTTGAAAAAACTCTCTGTGCTGAGACACAGGCAACTGGAGGCATTTTCTCCCATGAGTGACCTTTATGTAATGAACTTAGCGTGCTGCTAGTTTAGGGTCTCAACTACTCAAATCCAAAATTTGCTAGGCTAATAGTCAATAAAAAGAAACGAAAAGAGAGACAGGGAAAAAAACAAAAACAAAACCACCACCACGTTGAAGGATTCATTGAAGAATCACACGCTCCCTTTTTCAACTGAAGCACAGTTGATTTACAATGTGCCGGTCTCTGCTATATAGCAAAGTGACTCAGTTACACACATGCAGACATTCTTTTTTATACTCTCTTTCATCATGGTTTATCACAGAATGCTGAATATAGTTCCCTGGGTCATGCAACAGGATCTTGCTGTTCATCCCTTCTACATGTAATAGTTTACATCAGTAACCCCAAACTCCTCTGTTCTAATGCTCTTGTTGCCCAACAAGTGAGAGTAGGGAAGGATTCTCTGGTTATGAATGAAGAGTAGAGGGAGCAATTCACCTCTCTTTTCAGCTGTTGAAGGAGAAAAGCCACGAATAGAAAAGTGAGATGGTTTTCTCCTTTTGGGGAAAGAAGAGTTTTAACCTTCAAGTCACTGCAGAGGTTGTTGGAGCTTAAAGAAGGAAACTCTTCAGAAAGACAGGGACATGAATCATGGGTCGTTTTATCTCCACTTTAAAGCACTCGAACATTCAAATTCCCTAAAGAAAAGAGGGCTGGTGGTGCAAACGATCCAATCTAACGGATTTATTAATATCCCTGGCACCAGCCCAGGAGGTTCCTTACTTTCTCCTGGTGACACCAGCAGTGTTTCTTCCTGCATCTGAGTCACAGTTTCCTTGGTCGTGAGGCTGAGGTCACTACAGAGGGGAAGTAAGTGTGCTTTTTATTTTTCACGTACTAGCGAGAAGCCGGCAGGACCTGGTTACCGGAAGTCATGTCCTGGAACAGCGCTGCTTGATGCTGGAAGTTTGATGAAGGTCAAGAGAAAGTTCTGTTAACAGTGTGAAGGCTCCAGATGGGAAGGAGCAATCCAGCCAAGTGCACTGCAAAGGGCCGTGTGCAGGTTGCGCAGTAGAATATCAGGCACCTCGAGGTCAGCACAGAAATAAGGATGGATGGCAAGTGGCTGGCTTGCCTTGCCCAGTGATATATGAAGGATTACAGGGCAGAGGTCTCCTGATAGGAATTTATTTGCTCTGGGAAAGGGCTGATGCATTTCCTTTTCTAGCAACATACATCAGGGCCTGACATTTATTTGACACTCCTTCATCAGATATTCATGAGCACACACTCTGAGCTGAGGCTGGTACTTTGAATAATATGGCGACAACGGGTGAGACACCCTTCCCTCCAGAAACTTGCAGGTTTCTGGATGGAACCCTTGGAACGAGGCAGTGTGTGAAGATCATGATGAAGGTAACCATGGACACCCAGGACACATGGCGGTGGGGCTTGGGGGTTAGAAAACGTGCCTTGGAAGTAGAGACAATCAGTTCAATCAAAATGTGACAAGATGGAAAATGCATATAATATATGTGTGTATATATATATATATATATATATATATATATATATGCTTCCCTGGTGGCTCAGATGGTAAAGAATTAACCTGCAATACAGGAGACCTGGGTTCGATCCCTGAGTCGAGAAGATCCCCTGGAGTAGGAAATAACAACCCACTCCAGTATTCTTGCCTGGAGAATCCCATGAACAGAGGAGCCTGGTGGGGCTACAGTCCACAGGGTTGCAAAGAATCAGACATGACTGAGCAACTAACATTTATATATATACATATATATATGTATATAATATATACATATACTGGTCTCTGCCCTCAGTTTCTGGTACAGAGCTGTCAACTCTCTTGTGATTTCCTAAGTGATCAAAATAGTAGGAGCATCTTTTGTTTAATATTTGGTCTTTGATTCTGGTTCCTGACTTCCCTGGAATTTCCTGGGTGATGGTGTCTTCTGTTCTAAAGAGGTGACTCTTGGAGGGCTCCTGGATTGGGGCTAGTCACCAGAAAGATCAAGCCAGGATGAGAAGCCTGAAGCAACTGAGTTAGTGATCAGTCAAACCTATGTGATGAAGACTCCATAAAGATGCCCAAAGGCCAGCGCTCTGAGCGCTCCTAGGTTGGTGAACACATCTACGTTGGGCCAAGGCAATGCACCCCAGTCTCCCAGGGACAGAAGCCCTTGTACTCAGGACTCTTCTGGGGTCCCAGGTTTCTCTCCATCTGGCTGTTTGTCTGTACGTACCCTTTATCACGTCCTTTATTACATAATAAACTGTTAAAATGTGTTTCCCTGAGTTCTGTGGGCCTTCCTAGCAAATAACTGGCTCTAAGGGGAGGGTCACAGGAACCCCCAGTTTGTAGACAAGTCAGAGAGAGGTCACGAGGGATCACCTGGGAAACTACTGCCTGCAGTTTGCATCTAAAGTGAGGGGCAGTCTCCTGGGACTGAGCCCTAAACCTATGGGATCGTCACTAATTCCAGTTAGCATCAGAATTGGGTTAGGGCATGGAGCTGGTGTTGCAGAGAATTGCCTGGTGTGGAAGAAAACCCACACATCTGGTGTCAGAAGCGTTGTGCGTGTGATAGCGGTGGGAACACAAAGGAGACACACAGGAGGAGTGTAGGTTTTTCTTTACAGAAAACAAAGAGGTAAGTGGCCCGGAGACGGCAGAATGTGTAAGGGCCACCTCCAAGAGGGCGCAGAGGCCCCTGCTCCCTTACCCACCCTGCACCTCCCTTCACTTCCTCTGGCTCCTTCCTTCAGAACTAGCTCCCGCCCGTCCCTGCCCACACCTCACCCCCACACCGTGCGTACAGCATGCCACTGGACTCCTGGTCCATCCGCTCCTCTGCAAGCAGCCCAGATCCGCCGCTGCATCCCCATGCCTAATGCCAGTCCCAGCTCAGCCCTGCTTGTGGTCCTGGCTGTTAGCTTTCTCCATCTCCCTCCACCTTCCCCTTCCTTCTCTCACTCAATGAAAATAATGGAGAAGAAAGTGAGGAATACAAGGTAGAGAAAGAGTAAGTGAGATGGAATCCACAAGTGGTTTGTACCAAGAATAAAACCAACAACAGCAAAAAAAAAAAAAAAAAAAAAAAAAAAAAATCCTTCAATTAACTAAGTCCCTCACAGAGAAACATCTTTTGCCTTACCCCACCCACATTGAGCCCTCCTGGGTGAGACCCTATGGACCTGACAGAAAAGAAGGAAATTCAATCTGACAACTAATTTTCTACATATTGTTAAATGTCCCTTTGGAATGAATTTTCATTTGATTGTCCAAATATCTCTGTTTTCCATTACAGACCCTTGGACATATGTGATGTTTTTAACAGAACCCTAGTAGACTTTCACAACAGTTTTACACCTTTCTTTTTCTTCTCATAGTGCCAAAGCTATTCAATACATTAATTTTGAGCAATGAATGATTTAAATTGTCCTCAGGTTAAGTCTGATGTTGCTCAAAGGCAAAACCTGAGAAGGAAAGCTCTCTCATCAGCCAAGGTTAATTTACTTTGTAGAAATCGTAAATGGTCCCCAGCACTCCAAGGTGGAAGAAGGGTGAGTCTTCACTTTTCTAACTCTCAGCTAATCAGATCAATGCCCAGCTGCTCACCATGAACAGAATGCATCCAAATAATATCAGTAAAGCAAACTCTGCCCAGGGGTATTTCATCTGTTTAAACTTTTGAGGTCTTGTTTATATGTCGGAAACAGAACTGTGGGAGAGAAAGAGAGAGATACTTTCCGGAGCAAATGTCTGAGCTAATAATGTAGAATCATCTCACAGCTCACTCTTGGGACTTCACCCCCTCCCTCTGCCTCCTGTCTAACAGGCCCACCACTTTGCTCAGATTTATAAATCAATCCACTGGATTCTCCCTACATCCTGATTCACCATGATGTATATTTAATAGGATTTGGTTCTGGGGCCCCACCCAAAATCATTACCAGAGGACCAGAAAAATCTCATTAAGACATTTGCACCCGTGATACAAGCCCATATCAAGTGCCCCCAAATTCCCAGTATTTTATATTCAAGACCTCACAGTCCTTTGACTGTGATTGGATTTGGAGGGTTTGGTTGCTGATTTTACCCTTCCATACTTTTTGCAAAAATTGAGGAACAATAAACTTTTATGTTATGAGAGTTTTAGGAATCCCCCAATTCATAATCTTTCCTCAGATATCAGTAAATAGACAGCAACCAAACAGGATGCCGTGTGGCTGCCGGCTAGCTGGGGCAACTTGCCACCCACACCAGTGCCTCTGGGAAATTTGGTTTGTAACCGCAGTAAAATGGAAGACTCTAAATGCAATGGACTTTGAGCTGGAAAACAGGCAAACCAATCCTGAAAATGAGAATGTTCATCTGTGGAAACTAAGACTGCTGTAAAATAACCTCAGAGGTTGAGGTGCCTCCCTGTTCAACAGGACTTCACATCTTCTTCCCTGATGAGTAAGGATTGGAGACAGAGAAACACTCTGATGAGTGTTTCACTGCATGAGTCCTTACAGAAGGAGACCAAACCATCACACAGAGACCTACCAGGCACAGGACAGGTAGGGGTATTGCTGACCCTGTTCATGATGCCAGTTGTCTTGCTGTGTCTCACGGCGTGCACTTTTCGCTGAACTCAGGGTAAGGAAGGCGTGAGCTAAGAGGCTGGAAGAAAATGCAAGGAGCCAGAGGAACGCATTTCTTCTCTCCTGGCTGGGGCAGCGCCTGCAGCAGACAGAGCACAACATCACCGCGCACGCCCTTCAGGGCTTTTCCAGGAGAAGCTTATGTATACTGAGTGTACAAAGTGGCTGGTGACCAAGCAAGCACCTTGTGACGGGCACGTGCAGTACGACAAGTGATCTCAGCCGTTGCACAGTTATTACTTACAACACGTGGGGCGAGAGCAAGAGGCAAGGGGCGAGAGAGCCTGACCACGCCATCTCGGCTAATGTGCTCTTTCCCTATGGTAGGTTATCCTTTTCTACCCTTTTCTGAGTTTTCTGGGGGAGAAGTAATGATACCTGGAGAAGGAAAGGATGCACAACAGAAGTGACATCACAGGAAGTACCTCTCATCCTGAATGGAGACAGAGGGTTCCCACTGGCATCGTGGGTTGGCATCTCACCAGACACATGGCCTTTCCCAGGGGGGCCTCTGCCTTCCACACATAGAGGGCTCAGGAGGCTTGGCAAGTGCCGGCAGGGGCCCATGCAGTGTAGGAACTTGGGGACCCTGGCCAAAGCGCCAGGTCAGCCAGGCCAACTTGGAGCAGGGGACGCCCAGCCCTACTTCTCTGAAACCAGAGCCTAAAGGAGAGAGGGGGTCCAGATTTGACCTCTGCTGCCTCTGGGTTAGTTTATCCAGCAGCCTTTCTTCCAAAACCCCTCTTCAGCAAAGGCAGCTCAGAACATGGACACTAGCCATTCACCTGCCGCCAAGGCCCCCACAGCCTCAGCCCCGGGAGCGGCCCGGGAGCTGGAGTGGAAACTGCTCAGAAGGGCAGCATCTTCCCTGCCGCCCAAGCCTGGAGCCAGAGTCTCTTTGCAGGGGCAGCAGACACTCTCCCCGGGCCCTGGCGCTCAGCAAGGTGGAGCCCTGTCTAGCACCAGGCCCTTTGGGACCAGGCTCCCTTTCCCGCTGAATGAGGAAGAAGGATCAGATGTGCCTCTGTTCCTCAGGCCATGCGGGAAGGGACTTCCCATGGGGTGTCTTCCCCCAAGGTGCCCAAGGTGCTCGTGCCCGTGATGGGGAGCAGAGCTCCGAGGGCCCCAGGTCTCAGCCAGGATTTCCTTCCGGCCTCCGGGGCCAGTTCCTGGAAGCGCGCCATGCACAGCGCACATCACAGAGGGCTGTGATCTCCCACAAGGACCAGCACTTTCAGAGGAAGTAGAATAAAGAGAAAGAGAGGTTTAAAAAAAAAAAACAAAAAAACACACACACTTAAATCAGGAACTATGTACATCTTAATGTATGAGAGTAAAAGTCGCTAAGTCATATCCGATGCTTTCTGACCCCATGAACTGTAGCCCACTAGGCTCCTCTGTCCCTGGAATTTTTTCAGGCAAAAATACTGGAATGGGTTGCCGTTCCCTTTTCCAGGGGATCTTCCTGACCCAGGGATCGAACCCAAGTCTCCTGCACTGCAGACGAATTCTTTACCATCTGAGCCACCTTATATTTATATACACAAATGAACCAAGGCAGAGGCCAACGGAAGTGGTCTGTTTGGCAGATCCTCATTCACTGCTTCATGGATAGTTTTCATAATGTGCCAGACCCTGCTCTGATCACGCCCCAGGTGATGATGTCACACTGGAAGTCAGGGCTTGGTGGGCACCTCTGGGACACTCTTGTGAGCCCGGAGCACACAGCCACCACCTTGCTGCGCCCATGGAATCCCCCCGTGGAGGCGCCGTGTCTCCTACAAAGCCACGGGGGTCACAGTTGGATGGTAGAGGGACCTGTGTTAGGCCTGGGGCTGAGAACAAGTCCTGAAAGTCCTCAGTCCCCAGGCGCTAGGTCAACCGCTCAGTCTCCTCCAGGCGAGTCATCAAACCCCACTGAATCAACAGGGCCTGAGGCAAAGAGCATGCTTTGAGCAAGAGTCTGTACTAGAGGGTAACTTCTGGCAGCCTTGTGAAGACAGCCGAGGGAAAGCAGAACTTGTGAAGATGAAAATGAAGGGGTTTCATAATTCAATAACATTTGCTGATATAGTAAGGTGTTTTTAGAGGGCCGTCTGTGCTGTTACTCATAAAGAATATTAACTGATTTTATAAATATTTGAAGAGTAGGTGTAAAACAACCATTAGCCATCATTTTCTTATTAACACAAATCAAATAAGGTTCTGTGCGTACAGTGTTAGTGTTAGTCATTCAATTGTGGCCAACTCTGTGACTCCAGGGACTGTAGCCCACCAGGCTCCTCTGTCCATGGGATTTCCCAGGCAAGGATACTGGAGTGGGTTGCCATTTCCTTCTCCAATACAGTGTGTTCTATTTAGCTCTTACAGATGTTCCTGCCTCTTTTGACTCCCAGCCCCACTTAGCTACCCATACCTTAGAGGTGAACACAGGATTTCTCTGTGGGGTGGCTTGGGTCAGGAGAAGACACTCTTAAAGGGAGATAATGAGGAAGATGTTGATGGTGGCGATGGTAGTGGGTAAATAAGTTGCAACGATTGCCTATTTTAATATTTTAAGACAATATCATATAGATAGTTTTAGGCTCTCAATCAAAGGTCAAATTCCACCAACTGGTCTCAGTCCTTCCAAGCTTTTTGCACCTAGGATAACCATTCTCTCAAAGGTCAATTCATAAAGGTAAATTATTTTATTTTTCCAGGTGCCATGGTCATTTCAGGATTTAAACTAAGACATTCTGTTCTGGGAACAGGAGATTGCTCCCTTGTTCTTCGAGGTTTCTCCCAGGAAAGCAACTTCTAATTTATTTATAAACCTCCTACATACTTGTTAAAGACACTCTCCTAATGATCTTGGCATTTCTTCCTCTTCTTCTGGCCCTCAGGGTACTAAGTCACCAAGACCCAAATCAAACCAACTACATACAAGAAAGAAAGGGGTAGACAGAGGTAGAGGGAGAGTCTAAGAACTATGCCTATGTTCCTCTGCACCTTTGACAAGAGAGTTTCCAGAATATTCATTCATTCCTTTATTAAACAAGCATTTACTTCTGGCACTCTAGAGGGGAAATGAAAAACAAAACCTTCTGTCTAGGATCTTAGACTCCAGGAGATGCAATACACAGAATATTCCAACTTGAAAAACAGTCAAGGATGGAAGGGTTCTATATACCCAAAGAATTTAGGAAGAAAAACTGAAACAGTCTTTGAAATATGACTTTCTAAATGCCCTGTGGCAATCTTTAAAATCCCCCTTAAGGACTCTAGGACTCCAGGACTCCATAACAACCAAGAATCTAAAAGAATATTTCTTAAAATTAGCCTAAGAACGAATGGCACTGTGTTCACCGAGGGCTGTTAAAATGTAGGTTCTCGTGTTCCGTTGTTAGCCTTCTAAATCAGAGCTTCTGGAAAACGAGATCAGGGAACCTGCCTCATAGTGATTCTCATGCACACAAAATAATTTAGCAAAACATTGGGTTGGCCAAAAAGTTTGCTTAAGTTTTTGGGTGTCCCTGGTGGCTGAGACAGTAAAGCATTCACCTGCAGTGTGGAAGACCTGGGTCCAATCCCTGGGTTGGAAAGATCCCCTGGAGGAGGGCATGGCAACCCACTCTAGTATTCTTGCCTGGAGAATCCCCATGGACAGAGGAGCCTGGGGGGCTACAGTCCACGGGGTCTCAGAGAGTCAGACACGACTGGGCGACTAAGCACAGCACAGCCCAGCCCATAGGATGTTACGGGAAAAGCCAGACAGACTTTCTGGCAAATACAATATAAAGAGAGGGGTTGAAAAGCTGAGATCATATGGACTTTTCATGACCAAGGTATAAGATGCCAAGGGACAGGGGAATGGACTTTGCTGTCCAACAGTGAAATGGACGATGGAACAGCAGAACATTTGAGAAACTCTTTGGACAGAGAGCCAGTCTTCAGGGTAACAGCCAAGCAGTGTTTGCTATTTCACATCTTTCCCTCCAGGGTTCGGCCCCCATCTGCAAACTGGAGGACGTGGTCTAGATCTGTGTTTCACATCTTTCCCTCCAGGGTTCAGCCCCTATCTGTAAACTGGGGGACGTGGTCTAGATCTACACTGTAGCCGCCAGACATGTGGAAACACTGAGCCCTTGAAACATGACCATTCTGAAATGAGATATGCTTCAAGGGTGACATACATTGGGTTTGAGATATTTAGTACGAAAATAAGCATGTAAAATGCCCCCAATATTTTTTATGTTGTCTACATGTTGAATTGATGATATTTGGGACATATTTGGTAAATAAAATTAGGTTCAATTAGGTGGCTCAGACAGGAAAGAATCTGCCTGCAAGTCAGGAGACCCAGGTTTAATCCCTGGGTCAGGAAGATGCCCTGGAGAAGGGAATGGCTACCCACTCCAGTATTCTTGCCTGGAGAATTCCATGGAGAGAGGAGCCTGGCAGATTACAGCCCACGGGCATCTCAAAGAGTTGGACACAATGGAGCAACTGATACTTTCACTTTTTTCAAAATTAATTTTACCAGTTTCTTTCAGTTTTTTAAGGGTGCCTACTAGAAAATTTACATTACATATGTGGTTTGTCTGTGTGGCTTGTTGGAGGTTTAGACGTGAAATATGACCTAAATTTGGACCACACTGAGCTCAATGATTTCTAATCCAGCATTGATATTCTGTGCAATTTTTAGATGGATTAATGGAGAATTAAGTGCCACTTAAGTTGGTGCTGGGTCAAGGATTTGTCCCCAGTCAGAAGCTAGTCAAACTCTAGCCTGAAGACCTGCCCACCCAGAGTAGGAGAAAGCTGCCAAGAGAGGAGATAAACCGTGAGAAGCTGGGCCACAGCACAACCCCACTGTCTGTGGCAAATTCGGGCCATGTCTAGCTATTGTTTCATCTTCATTTACCATCCCTGGAGCTTGTGTTAGATCTTCTCTGATCTCTGGCCAGCACACACAAGCTGAAGATTTTCTGGGCGATTTGACATTCCTAGAATGATCCATTTGAAGTGAGATTTCTTTCTTCCTTGCAGACTTTATCTTAGAGACCATGTTTGACTATATCAAGTATTGGGGACCTTCTTTTGACATGCCAATATTGAAAATAAAGTATATTTTTCTCTCTTCCATAAGACTGAAAATACTTTTTCCTTTAAAAAAAAATTCAGCTCGAGGGGCTTCCCTGGTGGATCAGTGGTTAAAAATCCACCTGCCAGCGCAGGAGACATGGGTTCAATCCCTGACCCAGGAATTTTCCACATGCCACAGAACAGCTAAACCCCTGTGCAAAAACTACTGAGCCTGTGCCCTGGAGCCCGTGCTCTGCACCAAGAGAAGCCACCCAATGAGAACCCAAGCACCGCAAGTGAAGAGTAACCCACGATTTCTGCACCTAGAGAAAAGCCTCCACAGTGAGGAAAACCCAGCACAGCCAAAGATAAAACAAATAAATAAAATTTTTTTTAAATGTAAAGCTGTAAGTTTTGTACTGTGTTCAGTTCAGTTCAGTCACTCAGTCATGTCCGACTCTTTGCAAGCCCATGGACTGCATCACACCAGGCCTCCCTGTCCATCACCAAATCACAAAACTTGCTCACTCATGTCCATCGAGTCCCTGAGGCCATCCAACCATCTCATCCTCTGTCATCCTCTTCTCCTCCTGCCTTCAATCTTGCCCAGCATCAGGGTCTTTTCTAATGAGACAGTTCTTCGCATCAGGTGGCCAAAGTATTGGAGTTTCAACTTCAGCATCAGTCCTTCCAATGACTATTCAGAACTGATTTCTTTTAGGACTGACAGGTTCAATCTCCTTGCAGTCCAAGGGACTCTCAAGAGTCTTCTCCAACACCATAGTTCAATAGCATCAATTCTCATCACCAACTCCCTGAGTTCACTCAAACTCATGTCCATCGAATCGGTGATGTCATCCAGCCATCTCATCCTCTGTAGTCCCCTTCTCCTCCTGCCCCCAATCCCTCCCAGCATCAGGGTCTCTTCCAATGAGTCAACTCTTCGTATGAGGTGGCCAAAGTATTGGAGCTTCAGCTTCAGCATCAGTCCTTCCAATGAACACTCAGGACTGATCTCCTTTAGGGTGGACTGGTTGGATCTCCTTGCAGTCCAAGGGACTCTCAAGAGTTTTCTCCAACACCACAGTTCAAAAGCATCAACTCTTCCGCACTCAGCTTTCTTTATAGTCCAACTCTCACATCCATACATGACTACTGGAAAAACCATAGCTTTGACTAGGTGGACCTTTGTCGACAAAGTAATGTCTCTTCTTTTTAACATGCTGTCTAGGTTGGTCATAACTTGTCTTCCAAGGAGCGAACGTCTTTTAATTTCATGGCTGCAGTTACAATCTGCAGTGATTTTTAAGCCCCCCAAAATAAAGAGTGTCCCTGTTTCCATTGTTTTCCCATCTATTTGCCATGAAGTGATGGGATCAGATGCCATGATCTTAGTTTTCTGAAAGTTGAGTTTTAAACCAGCTGTTTCACTCTCCTCTTTCACTTTCATCAAGAGACTCTTCAGTTCCTCTTCACTTTCTTCCATAAGGGTGGTGTCATCTGCATAACTGAGGTTATTGATATTTCTCCTGGCAATCTTGATTCCAGCTTGTGCTTCATCCAGCCCAGCATTTCTCATGATGTACCCTGCATGTAAGTTAAATAAGCAGGGTGACAATATACAGCCTTGACATACTCCTTTCCTGATTTGGAACCAGTCTGTTTTTCCATGTCCAGTTCTAACTGTTGCTTCTTGACCTACATACAGGTTTCTCAAGAGCCAGGTAAGGTGGTCTGGTATTCCAATCTCTTGAAGAATTTTCCAGTTTGTTGTGATCCACACAGTCAAAGGTTTTGGCGTAGTCAATAAAGCAGAAGTAGATGCTTTTCAGGAACTCTCTTGCTTTTTCAATGATCCAGCAGATGTTGGCAATTTGATCTCTGGTTCCTCTGCCTTTCCTAAAACCAGCTTGAACATCTGGAAGTTCATGGTTCACATATTGCTGAAGCCTGGCTTAGAGAATTTTGAGCATCACTTTGCTAGCTTGTGAGATGAGTGCAATTGTGTGGTAGTTTGAACATTCTTTGTCATTGCCTTTCTTTGTGATTGGAATGAAAACTGACCTTTTCCAGTCCTGTGGCCATTGCTGAGTTTCCAAATTTGCTGGTATATTGAATGCAGCACTTTCATAGCATCATCTTTTAGGATTTGAAATAGGTCAACTGGAATTCCATTACCTCCACTAGCTTTGTTCATAGTAATGCTCCCTAAGGCCCACTTGACTTCACATTCCAGGATGTCTGGCTCTAGTACTGTATTAAGTATGCTTAAAACAAATAGATCAGCTTCCTAGAAAGTTCTCATACACTCCTAAGTCCCCATGATTTTGCTTTCATTTCCCATACTGATATCTGCCAGGTCCCTGCATTCATCTCTACATTTCTCTCCCTCCTTCTAATCCCTGGTTATCACCTTGTTTTCCGCCTGTGACCTCACTGGCTGCTCCTTCTCCGTCTCCTGTGCTCTCTTTTGCTCTTCCTCCCAAAGTCTTCCTGTTGCAATGCCCCAAGCCCAGGACAGGCCTCACCACTTCTGTGCCAGCTTCCCTCCACTCTGTTGTATGAATGATACCAAACTCTCATCTCCAGCCTGAGCCTCTCCCCTCAGCTCCCCACTTTTCTCTCTCACTGCCAACTCACCGCATCACTTTCACAGCTAACATGTATCTCAAACTGAACACGGTCCACTGGTCTTCCCACTGATCCGCTCACCCCAGAGTCTTTCCCTCTCAGTTAGTGGTGGTTCCATCCCTCTGGTCGTTGAGGTCAAAATCCTCAGAGTCATCTCTGCCTCCTTTCTGTCACACACCCCAATTTCCTATCCATTAGCAAAGACTGTTGGTGCTCCCACCCAATATTGGATTGGCCAAAAAATTCTTTTGAACCTTTCCATACGATGGTATGGAAAACCAGAATGAGTTTTTTGGCCAACCAAATACATCAAGAATCTCACCATTTTCCACTGCCCCCACTGCTACATCCCGATACAAGATGCCATCATCCCTTGTCCCCTGACTGCTCTCCTGCTTCCACCTGTCCCCTCACAAACTCTGCTCAATGCAACAGCCAAACAGAGCTTTTCATTTGCTTTTTTTAATTCATTTTTATGTATATTTCCCCCATGATTAACTTTTAACTATGATTTTTAAGATGCAAAACAAATCTTTTAAGAAGGTGTGCATAGTTGCTTTTTAATGATATTATTTTAGCTTCAGATGTACCGCATAGTGATTTGGTATTTTTGAACATTACAACATGATCACGATGATAATTCTAGTTACCATCTGTTGCCATACAGAGATATTACAGTGTTAGTGACTGTATTTTCTATGTTGTGTTACATTCCCCTGACTTAGGTATTTTATAACTAAAAGCTTGTGCTTCTAAATCTCCCTCACCTATTTCACTCATCCCTTCAGCCCCTCCCTTCCAGGGACCAACAGCTTGTCCTCTGATCTACGGCTGATTAATATTCCAACGTGTGTGTGTGTATCACATCTTCTTTATCCAATCATCTATCAGTGGACACTTAAGTTGATCGCATTTCTTGGTTACTGTAAATAACGCTACAATGAACATTTCTGTTGTTGAGCCGCTAAGTTCTGTCTGACTCTTTGGTGGCCCTATGGGCTGTAGTTCACCAGGCTTCGCTGTCCATGGGACTTCCCAGGCAAGAATACTTGGGTTGCCATTTCCTTCTCTATAATAATGCTGCAATGAACATAGGGTTGCATAATGTTTCTAATTATTCCTTTTGCTTTCTGTGGGAAAAATACGCAGAAGTGGAATTGCTGGATCACAGAGTATGTAGCTCTATTTTTAATGTTTTAAAGAATTTCCATACTGTTTTCCATAGTAGCTGCACCAATTTACATTCCCACCAACAGTGCACAAGGGTTTTCTTTCTCCACCTCCTTTCCAAGACTTATTATTTATTGTCTTCTTGATGATAACCATTCTGATAGATGTGAAGTAATCCCATTGTGATTTTGATCTGCATTTCCCTGATAAGTGATGTTGAGCATCTTTTCACATGAAAAGATTGGCCATCTGTATGTCTTCTCTGTAAAAATGTCTATTAAAGTCCTCTGCCCATTTTTAATCCCTTTTGTGCCTTTTTTCTATTGAGTTCTATGAGTTATTTTGATATTAATCCCTTATCAAATATATCATTTGTAAATATCTTCTCCTCTCTGTAGCTCACCTTTTCATTTTCTTGATGGTTTTCTTCACAAAAAAGCTTTTGCTTGAAAGATGTTTAGGTTGATATAGTTCCATTTGTTTATTTTAACTTTGTTTCCCTTGCCTGAGTAGATATATACCGCCAAAATATTGCTAAGACTGATGTCAAAGGACATACTGACTGTTTTCTCCTAAAAATTTTGTCATTTCAGGTCTTACACTGAAGTGTCTAAATCCACTTTGAATTTCTTTTCATGTATAATGGGAGGAAGTAGTCCAGTTTGATTTTTTTCCCCATGTAGCTGTCCAGTTATTAATAAACACCATTTATTGAAGAAGCTGTCTTTTCCCAATATTCTTATCTGCTTGTCAAGGATTAATTGACCACATAAATGGGTTTATTTTGCAGTTCTCTATTCTGTTCCATTGATCTATATATACATCTGTTTTTGTGCCAGTATTGTGCTGTTTTGATGACTATAACTTTGCAATATAGTTTGAAATCGGGGCACATGATGCAAAGTGAGCTTTTTAAATGTAAAAGAGATAAGGTCATTCGTCTCCTCACTCAGAAGCCAGATCATTAGGCACCTCACAGTCACGACATAAGAACCTTGCTATTTTTCCTTCAACAAATGTATTTCAAGATTTGACTAATAAATTTCCTTTATTGTTTGTTTGTTCCCTTTGTCTGTTTTTTCAAGCTGAATTCTCAACAGCTAAGACAGTGCAAATCATTTTGAGTAAATTAATGAGTGAATAGCAGTTGTTCTATAAGGACATGGCAGAAGATGATGAAATTAATTAGCACATGCATTCTTGGAGTTATATTTACAACCTTTGGAACCCAGAACTCATAGTCTTTGCTTGGGCTAATGTTGGGGGAGGCCTTTATGGAAGTATAGCACGATCATTCCCCTCCCGTTTTCTGTCACCCCGGCATATATTCATTCAGTTGGCATTCACTGGTGTGAGTTTATGCCACACTACATATGGGGCATATGCTTAGGGGCTTCCATGAGCTTTCATTTGTTCAGGAGACATGCAAACATGTGACATTAGAAATCAGACAGAACTAATGTAGAGGGGCAGTGACATCCCACAGGGAAGTAATGAAGGCTTCTCCAAGGAGAAGCAAGGGAGCTGATTCTTGAAGGATAAAGAGGAAGTCTTCGTATGGACAAGGGAAGACTCGTTGCAGAAAACAGCATTCCAGGAAACAGAGACAAAAGCCAGGGCATGGCGAGGCACTTGGAGGAACTACAAGTTGTTGGGCATGCCCAACGTCCAAACCACAAACCAGAAGGCTATGAGACACACAGCGAGAAAGGTCAGCAAGGTTACACGGTGAAGGGCTTATTTGGACACTGAGACTTTATTCTCCAAACAACATGAAGGCTTGTAAATGCAGATTAACACAATGAGGAGGCAAGAAAACAGCAGTACAGCATACAGCAGGCGTGCAAACTCAGCTCCGTGGAGAGTTCTGTGGGCTACAGGGAGAACCTCAGGGAACAGTTCAGAGGATTGGGCAGGAAGGGTGAAGGGAGAGACAAGTCGTCCCCCAGGAGGGGACACTGAGCCAACGCTGACAGCAAGGAGGAGTAAGGCAGGCAGGAAGGATGGGGCGTGAGAGCGTGAAGCACAGCTGAACACCCACATTAATACTTACTCCTTCTCAAACCTAAAACGGGCGCCCAAATCCCGTTAGAATCCACATGGTGCCTAATCCTCCTTTTCCTTGATCCTCATTATAAAACTGAAGAATCAAAATATTAAGGAGCCAGAGGGCATCTCAAAGCAGATCGAATCCAATGCGTTCCAACCTGATCCACCCAAGGACCCTGAATAATAAGGGAAAGAACATGAACCAATTTTTGCTTGTTGTATCCTTTTTGATGTATAAATTTTGCATTCTGAGCCAAAACATCCGTATTTGTTTTAATATAAGAATAATATTTTTTACCTTAGAAAGACTGAACCTCCATAGGACATTGCATCATCTTTATCCACAGGCCTCCCTCCCCACACCTGCCAAGTGTGTGGATGTCCTCCGGAAAGCCCTCATTTACAAACTGGGACACAGAGGCCAACAGAGAGGTTATGGCATCTGCCTGAGGTCACAGAGCGGGTTAGCCACAGTGCAAAGCCTGGAACCAGCACCAGAGCTCGCCCTGGATCTGCTTCCCACGAGGACTCCGCATTTGACACCGCAGCCCCCTCTTCCTTCCTGCCACTCCATGTTTCACGGATGCCCCTTCTCTAGCCTGTCATGCCTCTCCCCGCTCAGAGGGCTCAGAGGAAAAAGGGGTGAGGGAAAGCCGCATCAGGAGAGGAGCCCACAGAACACGGTGCTGACCCGTCCTGGCCTGATCCTCATCTGCTACAGCTTCTCAGAGTCCTCCACGATCACGGGGTTAGGAAGGCTGCTCAGGCTGCTCTTGGTTAATTATTCCGCTGTTTCCTAGAGGCGCTGAGAACATATTTCTGCAACTTGGCTTAGAGCAGGGAAGGGGAAACTGACAGTCCCCGTGTCTTTCCCGGAAAGCCTCCCGCCAGCCATTCCCACCTGTGTTGAAAGTTTGATGAGCATCTCCAGAACAGTGCCCAGATGCCCTCCTGCAAAGGCAGAGAACAGAGAAAAGGCTAGGAAGCTGTGTGGTTTTCCTTCAAACACAAATCTGATCTGGTCACTCCCTCTGCCTAAATCGTGTCGGCAGCTCTGTCCCCAGGATAAGGCCCCCTCCCCGAGTGGCCTATAAGGACCATAAGGCCCGAGTCTGTCCGCTCCGGATTGTTCCAGCCTCTCCCCAAATCCCTCTCTTCCTTCTCTCTGGTGCCCCGTCCACGCCCATGTCCCCACCACAGGGCTTTGGACCCGACGCTTTCTGCCACAGGGTCTTTGCACTTGCCAGCGTCCTCATCCTGGAAGGCTCTTTCACCCACACTGTGCCTAGTTTGTTCCTCATCATCGTTCAGCAATCAGCTCTAAATTTTCTTCCTCTGATAAGCCTTCTTTGACCTCCCAACAGTCAAACCTCCTACTCTAGGCCTTCAGAGCACCAGGTACCTTTCTTCAGAGCACTTATCACAACTACATATTTACACTGAATTGTGTAACTGATTCCTTGATTGCTCTCTGTTCTTCCACGAGGCTGTCTGATCCACAAGGGCAGAGTCCCTGTAAAGATTTGCCCATTTTCACATCCTCACCACTTAACATTATGTGCAACACAAAGCAGATGCTTGAAAAATCTGTTTATATAATAATTTAAAAATGAACAAGTAAACAAACAGATTTATTAAGTCCAAAACACGAATTGATGAGTGAGTGAATACCTGAAATTGCTTACAAAGGTCTTAGGGACTCAGGATTTTTAGTCCCCAGACCTGCATGTCTATCAGGCATGACTACTATTTATTGTAGCCAGAGGCAATACCCTCAGGGTTTCCCACGACAGCATCTCTGAGTGTCTTTTATGCGCCTATATAGGGAGTACTCTGCTAGAATCTCTCCTGACTACCCTCTTTCCCTTATTTTCACCCTCTATTCCAGTCATCTGCAAATCCTGCTGACTCCACTCCAAGGTATATCAAATTCCATCAGACATACAAAAAATGAGTGTATCATCAACAAACGATGATGAAAGGAACTTTAAAAGATGTTCTTTTGGAAGAAAGAAAATTATCTCTGAAGGAAGATCTAAATTGCAAGAAGAAATGTAAGCCAAGAAAAGGCAAACATGCAGATAAATATAAATGAATAGTAACTACAGAGAGCTGCAATAATATGTAATACCATAATAATAATAGTATATAGTTTAGAGATTTTTTTAAAAAGCAGTCAACAATAATGTCTAAGATGTCTAATCTTATCTAATCTAAAGCTAAAGTCTAAGATGTGAGGAAGTAGTCAGATTTAAATGTGCTGAAAGATTAAGAAAAGAGTATAAGATTCTATATAATTTTAAGCTTTGTTAACTACAGCTGACCTTTGAACTTTGCTGGGGCTAATCCATGTATAACTTATAGTCAATCCTCCATATTCGAGGTTTCTCTGCATCCACAGATTTGATCAATTACAGACCATGTAGTATTGTAATATTTACTACTGAAAAATATCCAGCATAAGTGGACCCATGTAGTTCAAACTCATATTGTTCAAAGGTCAACTATACAGTTAAACTTTTAAGGATAAACATTAAAATAATTAAAATAGAGTTTATAATTTCCAAAAAATAATAGAAAAATATTTCATTAAAAAATTATCAACAAATCAATAAAAAGGCACAAAATAAAGAAAAAAGGTATCCAAAAAAATCAAGTAAATAGCACAGGATGGTATAAATAAGTGTAAATATATAAACAGTCACAATAAGTATAAATGGACTAAAGTTGCCAAATAAAGATAGAGATTATAAAATTATATTTTTATATCCAATTATATGTTATTTATAAGAGACATATCTAAAATATAAAGAATGGAAAGTAACAACTAAATAGGAATATTACACAAATACTATCCAAAAGAACTCATATATAGTTATATTAATATAATGAAATATATTTTAAGTCTTTTAAATATGAGGGAGTTGCTTCATAATGATAAAATGTTAAATTCACTAGGAAAACAAACAATTTTAATTTTGTATGAACTAACCACATAGCATCAAATACATAAATTATATTTGATAAAATTATAAGGAGCCAGTGACAAATCCATAAAAAATGGTGGGAGAGTTTAACATATCTCTCTTTGAAACTGATATATCTAGCGGGCAAAAAAATTAAAGTAGTAAAGATTTACCACACAATTAACAACTTGATTTAAGACCTATGTAGAGAGTCTTGAGTTAGAAATCAGAAAGCACAGATATGAATAAAAGTCAATAAATAAGTCTCAACATATTCCAAAGAATCTTTTCTATTTACAGACCATATTTTACAACCAAGTGAAATTAGCTTAAAAATGAATAATAAAAAGATAAACTTTCTAAAGCATTCATTTTAAACTAAAAATTTATCTCTAGGTTATTAACGTGTCAAAAATAAAATAATAATGAAACTAATAAAATCATTATGAATTGTTGCAGTAATACTACATGTTAAAACTTATGGAATGTAGATAGTGGTACTTAGAGGGAATTTTGTGACCTTGGGGTTTAGCAAAGCTTTCCTTCATTTCTCCAATTATGCAGCTCATTGATTTATATATTTGTTCAATAAATGCTTAATCTGGCATTGTGAAAGCCTTTCAGCTGGAGGCTGCAGAGCCCTGGGCTCCTGCAAACAGCTGTAGTTGCTAATAGCTCCGAAATGGAAATCCCGAGTGAGCCTGGCCTGTTCTCTAGTTGCTGATCTTCAAGAGCTGCTTGGAACTTAGCTTCTCCTGTGATCAGGACGTGGCAGGCTTTCCATTCCCCATGGCCGTTATGCTCATAGACAGAGGCACTGGGATAGTCTTATGCTCAGAGGGAAAACAGACACCAGAATTCGTCAAGCCAAAAGGTGATACAGAGCATCACTGGGTATTTTCTTGTCTTCTTGACTTTCTGCCTTCTATACTGTAATTTCCATTCTCTCTTTTAACAGGATAGATCTCGTCCATATTCTCTCCACTCAAAAGTGAAAAGTCTCATAGGACTAAAGAATAGATATTTCTTCTTGTCTAGAAGATATTTCAAAGATTGAGTGGGAGACATAAGAGGAGACCAACAACATCTATGGGTTTCCTAGAAACTAATTTCAAGTGGAAATGTAAGGACAATAGCCATCAAAGTTTCCTCAGAACTGCAGGGACAAAACAATATAATATTATAGAATTAGCAAGAGTTGTAAAGTTGATTGAAAAGAGCTAAGCAAAGTATGTTTGATTTGATTTGGATTTTATTTTATTTTGATGTTGATGGATCATTATTTTTTTAAAATGTAAGGACTATAGACATTATCAGATTCTACAGTAGAATAATCAGGATAGATTCAATCTCTAATCCATTTCTTTTCATCTTCCCAAGCTGTCTCAGATGACCAGTTTTTGTCAAGTAAACTGTGTTCTCTATTTCTCTCCAACAGTTGTCTGAATCCCGTGTTGAAAAGGTTGTCCCTAATCTTGTTTTCTCGGCTATCAAAGGCTGATCCTCATTTCTCAATTGCTGGGACAAGTTTTAAGACTATATAGTAGTAACTGGATTTTAAGGCTGCCTAAATTCCAGCATTTATTTGTTCAGAAACATAATACTTGCTCTGCTTTGTTTATTAGACGTCCTCATTATGCAGGACATTTTAATTACAGTGCTATCATAGATTACATTAGATATGGCTCCTCTTCTTAGAGTTAAAAATAGTGAGCATGATGCAGCTGACTTTGTAGATGCTGTATCTAGGCGCATAACACTGTGTCACTGTAAATGAAACCAAGAAAGATCAATTCTGCTGCTAATCATCAGAGCCCGCTGTGTAGCTATCACAGTTTGTTCAAGTTAAAACAGTGACTATGAGTCAGACTGTTCCTCCCTCAGGCTTTAGAAAGCGCATGTCTTTAACCAAGATGGGCTTACAAGGAGGTTGTGCATGAGGAAATGCACATGAGCAGGGGCCAGGTTCCAAGACAAGGGATTGGCAAGCTGAAGGATATAAGCAAAAGCTGGGTCCACAGTCTTCCTCTTCAAAAACTTCCTCTCCTCAAAGCTTTTCTGCTATTTACTTAAAGCTGAGATTCCGAAGGTTGGTCTTCGTTCCTCGGCAAACCTGATAGACGACCAGCCTTGGGCAACACACAATTTATGGACGTGAAAAACACACGCGCTGCCTACACATGCCAGTTCTTTATAGACGGGCTTTAGGGCGAGTTGGAGATGCCTGGGTAACGTACAAACCAGCATTAATAAATATCTACATAGAAGACACCACTTTCCTTCCTATCGAGATTAATTTAAAAACAACCTTTGAAATGCCTACTGTAACGACCATGACTGCACACTTCCTCTGTCCCCTTTGGTCGTCTCTCACAGCAGATGCCCTGAGCTGGTATTTAATATGAACTTCAGATACCAAGTCCCCCCCGGAAACAACCAAAGGAACTATTCTTCAAAGTAGTATATGTATTTTTAGATACAAAAGTAATGAATGTTCATTGTAGAAATCTTGTTAAAAAACAAAAAAGCAGGAAGAGAAAATAAGTCACTCATGACCTTCCCACTGAGAAATTATTCACCGTATGCTTTCAGTCTTTTCTCCTAGGCATGCATATTTGCAAGGTTAGACGATAAATATGTATATGTATGTGTTTGATCTGCAGGTTTTCACTTAATATATCACAGCCACTTTCTAATTGTATTAACTATTATCCTGAGGAATACTATTTGATAGCTACGGAGTATTACATCATGCCACTGCAGGGTAATTTTCTAGACAAACCTACTACTGTTGATCATATAGATTGTTTTCAAGTATTCACTATTATGTGTGTGCTAAGTTGCTTCAGTTGTGTCCGACTTGCTACCATATGGACTGTAGCTCACCAACATCCTCTGTCCATGGGATTCTCCAGGCAAGAATACTGGAGTGGGCTGCCATGCCCTCCTCCAGGGGATCTTCCTGACTAAGGGATTGAAGCAAGGTCTCCTGAGGCTCCTGCATTGCAGGCTAATACTTTACCACTGAGCCACCAGAGAGGCCCATTCACCCATTTGTTATTATAAATTTTTTAAATTTTAATTTTTTATTGAAATATAGTTGATTTATGTTTCAGGTATATGGCAAAGTGATTCAGTTACATACTTTTTTCAGATTCTTTTTCATTATATAACATATTGAGTATATTTCTCTGTGCTGTACAGTTGGTCCTTGTTGTTTATCTATTTTATATATATATTAGTGTATATCTGTTAATCCCAAACTCCTAATATATTCTTCCCCATTCCCTTTCCCTTTTGGTACCATAAGTTTGTTTTCTATGTCTGTGAGTCTATTTCTGTTTGAAAATAAGTTCATTTGTATCATTTTCTTTTAAGATTCCACATATAAATAATATCATGTATTTGTCTTTCTCTGACTCATTTCATTTGCTATGATAATCTCTAGGTCCATACATGATGCTGCAAATGGCATTATTTCATCCTTTTTATAGCTGAGTAACATTCCGTTTTATACATACACTCCCTCTTCCTTGTCCATGCATCCGCTGACAGTCACTTACCTTGTTTCCATGTCTTGACTACTGTAGGTAGTGCTGCCAATACCTTTGAGGTACATGTGTCTTTTCAAATTAGAACTTTCTCCAGATACACACCCAGAAATGAGATTGCAGGGTTATATAATAACTCTGTTTTTAGTCTGTTTTTTTTTGAAGATGTTTTGATGTGGATTATTTTTAAAGTCTTTATTTAATTTGTTACACTACTGTTTCTGTTTTATGCTTTAGGTTTTTGGCAGCAAGGCATGTGAGATTTTAGCTCCCAGACCAGGGATGAAACCCGCACCCTCTGTATTAGAAGGAGAAATCTTAACCATTAGACCATCAGGGAAGACCCCTATTTTTAGTTTTTTAAGGAAGTTTCATATTGTTTTCCATAGTGACTGCACCAATTTACCTTCCTACCAACAGTGTAGGAAGGTTCCCTTTTCTCCACACCCTCTTCAGCATTTATTATTTGTAGAATTTTTAATGAGGGCCATTCTGACTGGTGTGAAGTGATACTTCATTGTGGTTTTGATTTCCATTTTTCTAATAATTGGTGGTGTTGAGCATTTTTTCATGTGCCCATTGGCCGTCTGTATGTCTTTTTTGGAGAAATATCTATTTAGGTCTTCTGCCCAGTTTTTATTGTTTGTTTTGTTTTGTTGTTATTGAGCTGTATGAGCAGTTTGTATATTTTGGAAATTAATTCTTTGTCAGTACATCATTTGCAAATATTTTCTCCCATTCTGTGGGTTGTCTTTTCATTTTTGTTTATGGTTTCCTTTGCGGTGCACTATTATAAATTCTAGAATCATGAATATTCTTGTACATAAGAACCATCTTTGCATTCTTGGCCATGGGTATTAATATCCTGTTAAATTACATTTTCTAGTACTGTATTTTATTTAGAAGTTTTGCATCTATGAACGGACTGTTCCTAAAACCTGTGGAATGCATGCAAACACCATCACTCTGTCCCATGTTTCATAGAGAATTGTCTCGGGGAAGGGGGTCAGAACAGGTGGCAGCTGATGCTATATGTACCATCTTGGTCCCACAGCTATTTAACCCTGTGCTTGCTATAGGTGCTCCAAAGAATGCAAAGCCAAACTAATTCAATTGGCCTTGGAATTAGAGCAACTGTTCTATTATTGTTAGCAAATTCCTGCTATAAATAACCTGACAGTATCCATCTGCATGGGATGCAGAAAAACAAGAAACATGCAAAGTAAAGACCAAAATAGACCTGGGGTCCATCTGGTACACCCTCTCTATGGGCCCCAAACAGATGGTACAAATTCCCAAGATGTACCTACCCAAAGGCACTATCCTATCTTGGGGAAGAAGGGGGATTCCTTGCAGCAAATGGCCCAGCCAAAAAGAAAAGGGAAATCAGCCACCGAGATTCACCCCTTGATTCAAAAGATAATTTTTGGAACACTTGACCTGTTCCAGACATTGTTCTCAAACTTAGAAATAAATGAACCCTCTCCCCAGTTCTCCCAGTTGGATGACTCAGGCTGAGTATTCACTTTCCACTGAATTTTTTCTCTTGACCAATTTGCAGCAACTGGTAACAGTTCAGTCATTTGCAATGTCTTCAGCTTGAGTCACCACCAAACTTACTGGCCAGTCCTGGAGGTCAGAGGCTATAACCCATTCATCTCTGGACCTCTGGCCCATCACAGTGCCCACCATCTAACAGTACTCTGTAAGTAATGAACTTCAGAAGAGTTTAGCGTTTCAGAAGAAGCAGCTCTCCAGAAATGGGCATCGTCTTCTTTCCCTGATCTCTTGTCAAGGAGTAGGAAAGATAATAATCCTTTCCTGAGTTATGGTGGAGGATCCAATGTGGGTTCAAACCTGCACAGAAATGGATTTACTGTGCATTAAAATGGGAGGGACTTTTTCGTTACAGGTCTCTCTGGCATTTGTCAACTCTGAGCATAGAGATGGAGATATATATAGAGACAGACAGGTAGATATATATAGCCAGCCCAGTAGATAGAGATAGATGTATAAGAGAGAAAGTGGGAGCTGGCAGGGGACACCATGTGTTACAGACAGGAAAGAGATGAAAGGTGAAAAGTAAGACTGATTATAGCCCAAAGCACCAAAGCTCAGAATGATCCACAAAGAGGTGAGAAACATCAGGACAGTTAGGAATTAGCACTTTCTAGGAGACAGTGTCAGGGCTTTAAAGGCTTTTGAATAGCAAGGCCTCTTCACTTTTACTGCTTGCAGCTGGAGGGAAAAAAGAAAAGATGACAGTCTGTGACTGCCTTCAGCAAAAGGAAACAGAGACACACACCCATATGCCCAGGCATTGAGTCACATGCACTAAAAGATAAAGGGATGACTGCAGGTCACTTGTTTCCAGCCAAATCCAAGCCCTGGATGCATCTCAGGATGTGTTTCTTCCAACAAAGTTGCCTTGCTTCCTGCTGGAGAAAGAGAGCAAATCTGTGAAGGCTCGGTCCTGGGGTTCTGTGAGGAAGCTTTGAAGAATGATGACTTTGGCTTCTGTCGCTACTTATTCACTGTCTGGGTCCCACATGGCATTTTCCCACAGTGAGGGGATGCTACCAGCAATGGGGAAGTGGCTCCATGACCTTCAAAGAGGTAAACGAACGAGAAAATGAGGGCAGATCCAACAGGCCATCTGCTTGGACCAGTATCTCTGAGCTTCCTGGCAAGGCATGACTCATGAGAAATCAAGCCAAGTAACTGCGAATGAACTCAGGTCCGAATATGGTCCTTAATCCAACCCAACTGTTGGTGCCAAGAGGGATAAAATTAAGTAGAAAGACTTCCCACCTGCCAGTGGGAAAAAAATTTGCAAGAAATGTCCAGTTTGGCCTCCCGTAAAACAGCTTGACATGGGCTTTCTGCTCGGCTACTTCCCCACACTCCTTTGATGAAGGCCACACTTGAATATTCTGCACCTGGTGGGAGTGAGAGTCAGGGGCGTGTGTGGAGCTGACTCCATCCCAAACACCCACCTAGGAATTTCTATTCCTAGGAAACTCTCTGGCCAACCACGGGTCCATGGAAATCTCAAGCCAAAGTGAAAGCCCCCTTTGGATGCTGAGTCCCCCCCCCCCCACCTTTTCTTTCTGAGATAATAGGAGCCATGTCCTTCCATCAAAAGAAGAATAAGCCACTAAACGAGCCCAGAGAGACAGGCAGAAAATGCTTATTAAATGTGATCCGTGGTCACCGTGTACAGAAGACATCAGAACCATTTCCATTCACCCCTCCATGAACACCATTTCAATGGCCTTATTGTGGGGAATCACCGCAACTGTCAATCCTGCTATTTCACCTACGAAATTAACAAGGCTTTCTGGAGGCTGCCTCCCCTCACCTGTCAAAACTCTGCAGAGCACAGAAGGCGCTGCGGTGAATGAGCCCTTCTCAGGTGGGAAAGCGATGGTGTCAGACCCAGGCCCCTTCTCTCGGCAAATTCTGGGACTTGCTGTCAGGTCTAAATATATTCTTTCAGGAAAATAGCTTAGTCCTTTCCTTGGCAAGTAGATATTGGCCTATATTTTTAATCTATGTGGGGGTGTGTGTAGATCATATTTATGCATTTTCTGGCTGCGAGTTGAGCCTGCTGGCAGTAGGACTGTGTGTGTGTGCACAAGTGTGAACCCAGAATTCGCTAAGTCCCTTGGCTGTTCCCCACGGTTATTTGAGAGAGCTCTCATGGGCAGCATGGCTGGCCTCTCATGGAATATGTGGCCCCACACTAGGAGTCTTTGAGGTTGACTTTATGGGTTCAATCAGTTTCTGCCAACCAGGGGCTCAGCAACTCATGGAGAATGGGGAAGAGAGATACAGACCCTACCCACAGGGTTAAACTGACTTGTCTGGAGGCAATGATGAACTGTACTCTGTCCTACAAGATTTGTGAATGTGATTAAGATGTATTGATTGACTGCCAGATGCTTTCATGTACTGCCTCTCACTTATTCTTCACATGTCAACCCCAGAGGAGGTACAAATGACTAGTTCCCCCTTTGCGAATGGGAGAACTCAGACTTGGAGACGCTACATGCCTTGTGCAAAGTCACCCAGAGAGTAGATGGCATAGCTGGGATTTTAAGCCCAGCATTCTAGGGTTCCTAATCCCTGCTTATCACTGCTGGTCATTGATTTCGGCACAGCTCCAGTCACGCAGTGTTCTGGGCACTTCAGCTGATGACGAGGAGGCAAGCCACGGTCAGGCAGGTGGCCGGCGTGGGGCAGCGGCTGCAGGAAGGTGACTGGGGCAGCTGGTCGGTCCTCTCAGGAAGGGCCCAGCGTGCCCTACAGAGAGCAGTTCAAGGACCCACGACGTCCGAGGTTGACACGGAGCCCGGGGGAAGGACCGCTGGACAGTGCGGTTCTTCGGGCACAAGGGGGTCCTGGGGCCTCTGCACGGCGGAGTCTGTTCAGGCTGAACACAAAGACGGCAGACGGTAGGGCTAGCTCCGGGGGCTGCTGCATGCCGGAGCCAGGACGTGCCTCGCAGGGTGTGGCTGGGGTTCACACTGGCTCAGCTCCCTGAGGGGGGCTGCAGGGAGACAAAGCTCCATGGACTTAAGCCCTGGGGTCCTGTTTATTCTTTCCCAGTACACCCTAGCCCACCTCTGCCTGGCACCTGAAGTACACATCAGTAAAATACCAGCTCCAGGCAGTTGCCCTTGATGGTTTCCCCGGTGAATTTGTCCCATGGTCCCTGTGTGTCTGTCCTGATTTCCCCACCCAGTGGCATACTTGGCCCCTTCACCTCAGAACCCACTAGACTCCTTTCTTCTGCTTCTTAGACCTTAGATTCTGCCACGTGGTTTGTTGCTCTCTACAGCTCCTGACTTCAATCTCCCATTGCAATCATCCATTTTGAGCTGGAGTCACTTAGAAGCAACCATGGGAGAGAGAGAAATTACTTTCCCAGCCTGGTGCAAAAATATTACTAAAACTGCAGCCAGTGGGAATATTTGTGATTGCATGTCCTGTGGGAAATTCACCGGGATTGGAATAGTGGGACTTGGTAATAATGACAAGAGTTCTTCTAGGGTGTTTAAATGTTTGAGAGGATGGAGTTGGTTAATATAACTTACAATGTATGTTTCAATTTCTGGGACAAAGCAAAATGACATGGTGGGTATATTTTCGTAGGGAGTTAAACTGAAGTTGATGGAATGAGGCTTGAGGTGAGGGTGCATGGTGTCAAACATTTCTTGATTGCTTGGTTCTAGAATGAGGTATTTAGATGGTATCCCCAGAGGGATGGGATGGGGAGGGAGGTGGGAGGGGGATTCAGGATGGGGAACACATGTACACCCATGGCGAATTCATGTTTTTATATATTAAAATGTAAAAAAAAAGAAAAGAAAAGAAAATAGAATGAGGTATTTAAACACCTGATTGCCTAAGGCTTCACATTTTTTTTTTTTTTTTTTACTCTTTGTATTAGAACTGCAGCTAAGGCAACTGAGACAGATGTGTCAAAAGGAGGTGGGGACCTCCCCATTCAGAACAAGGAAGTCTTGATTTTCAGACACTCTTGGGCAAGAAAGCCTAGAAGAGTTGCAGCAGTCTGTGAGCCCTCCTGTCTCACAGGAGGGTCTGTGAGATGTCTCACAGCAGTCTGTGAGACGGAGGCACAGAATCCTCTCTTCCTGGGAGAGGCTACTCCAGCTCATTCTGTAAGGAGGCAATGATCAGGCACACGATGAGCAGAGACCAGACAAGGGGAACACTCAGACAGCCCTTGGAGAGGGGCCTTTTAGGAGAAGGGACACGGGAGGGGACATAATTGCTGGCACAGAACCTTATAACCTCTAGCTACATCCTGTCCAGTCCCAGACTGTGAATATCAGGGCCAACATCCAGAAGAACATTCACGAACCTGTCTTGTCCCTGTCTCCCGTAAGCTCCCACTGCTTCCTGGGATGAGAGGTCAGACCCGGGGACTTGCTGTTTGAGTCTCCCTGCTGTCTTAAACAAAGGGGAGAGATACAGGGAGTTATACACAGGAAGTGCATAGCTTCATTTTTGGTGGCTCAGACGGTTAAGAATCGGCCTGCAATGCAGGAGACCTGGGTCAGGAAGATCCCCTGGAGGAGGGCGTGGCAACCCACTCCAGTATTCTTGCCTGGAGAATCCCATGGACAGAGGAGCCTGGTGGGCTACAGTCCATAGGGTGGCAGAATCAGACATGACTGAGCAACTAACACTTTTTCTTTTCCCTTCCAGGCACAAGGGATTTAGCAGTAAGCAAGACCCCCTCTTTCCTACCTTCAGGATATAGTCCAATGGAGAAGTTAAAGTCTAGAAGGAAGGAGACACTTAAGCAATAAATGGTAATGCCAATAAACAAGATAAGTATGGGGTGCTCAGAAAGCACACATCGGGGACCTAGAAAGCCCTTTCTGAGGGCAGAATGCCTACAGTTCCATCTGATCAATAGGGAGGTGGTAACCTAACAAAACTCCACAGAGAAGGAAGGCCAAACACTTTGTTTGCTTGTCCTTTGTATTTTTCAGAATGAATATTCCAAGTATACAGAAACATTATTGAATATCATTGATCTCCGTATTCTCTTCTTTTGCCTGACCTCTATATAAATTATTTGATTAACTCTAGTATCTTTTTAGTTAATTTCTGTGGATTGCCCTAGTAAATAGTCATACTATATGCAAACCTATAATCTTTTTAAAGACTATTTTGACTTTAATTTTTCTAGCTCTTGGGACAGGAAGTTTGAAAAGTTTATTTTCAGATGGACTGTATGATATTTCCTTCTATTTGTCCTAATGTATTCAACACAAGCTTCACAAGGTACCATGTATCTGGTGTTCCAGAATATGATAAACTGACCCATGGTCACCCCACGTCTACCTCTCATGGAAGAAACAACGCATTCATAGACTAAGAACAAAAATGCATGGGATGAAATAAACTGGAAACCCTCCCCCTTCTTCTTTCATCTGGGGCATCCAAAAGACTATCATGCCAGCAGCGCCGTCCCTCCTGGGTACCATGGAGAGAGCCATTTCACTGTTAATGTGAGCCTCTTGTAATGTAATACAATAGCAGATTCAAGAAAAGCCAGATGCTTCTTAGTACAATATTGACAGGGGCTAATGTTACAGAAAGAGTGAGAACCAAGCTTTTCCAATAGGAGCAATGCGATTGACTTCATACAAGTTAACACTGGGTAGTCTCCAAGAAAAGTGAAACCTTGGGTAGGGGAGGTATGCTTAAGTCTTAGTCGAACCGCCGCTGAGCAGGCAGTCCCTGCAGACTGAATTAGCATCAGCACACACTCCCTCCACGGCTCTCACTGGTGCTGCTGGAATCTGTCGTCTCCCCCGGGTGGGTCAGCAAGACTTAGGAAGGGGTGGGAGTGAACCTTTTGCTCTTCTGAAGAGGCAGGGAATGTCCCAGGGAAGAGAAGGAAGATGAAAAACCACATGACTTGAAAGAGGGGGCTTCACGGGCAAGGGGGTGCCAAAGAGAGAGTTGGATGAGAAGGAGCACCCACAGTAGACATCCTTTTTCCATGATTCAGGTCTGTTTCCCTTATGCTGGGCAAGGGTGTTGACTGAGTTAATGAAGTTTCCAACTTCTGGTCCCCCACACTGCTTATTCATCTGAGAACTTCCTGGCAGTTTAGGAGAGAATTTCTTTCTCATCCCCAGTGTTCCTGTCTGTCTGGTCTGGGGGATGAGGGTGTGGAGTGGTTCCAAGATGGCCTGGGCTTCACCCAAGGTTCGCTTCACTCTTCCTGAGAATCATAATGCAGACTCAACACCAGAATCAGACATGAGCCCAGTTTGCACCATTCACTGGCTGGAGATACCCTCTGAGACAGAAAATAGGGGCCCTGCTGTATTCCAGTTACGGGAGTCACGAGCATATTAGAAAAAGCAAAAGTCAGACTGCAGGAGGCAGGCCTCCAGGCCACCCAGAGGACTCACCAGGGCCAGCCACACATCTGGTAGGAGACTCAGCACCATATTCCATCATTAATGGAAGTCTGATTCTCCAGCCTTGGGACTGAATAAGGAGAATACCCATATCTATTAATGAGCCTCTTCGGGAGAAGAAGAAGATGGCCAGCTCCAATTCAGCATTCCATCCTGCTAACACACGTCTCCAAAATCACTACAGGTGGTGACTGCAGCCATAAAATTAAAAGATGCTTGCTCCTTGAAAGAAAAGGTATGACAAACCTAGATAATGTATTAAAAAGCAGAGACATTACTTTGCCAACAAAGGTCTGTATAGTTGGCTATATAGTCAGAAAAACCAAAGCTATGGTTTTTCCAGTAGTCATGTATGGCTGTGAGAGTTGGACCATAAAGAAGGCTGAGCATTGAAGAATTGATGCTTTTGAACTGTGGTGTTGCAGAAAACTCTTGAGAGTCCCTTGGACTGCAAGGAGTTCAAACCAGTCAATCTTAAAGGAAATCCTGACTATTCATTGGAAAGACTGATGCTGAAGCTGAAGCTTCAATACTTTGGCCACCTGATGCAAAGGGCTGACTCACTGGAGAAGACCTTGATGCTGGGAAAGATTGAAGGCAGGAGGAGAAGGGATGACAGAGGACAAGATGGTTAGATGGCATCACTGACTCAGTGGATATGTTTGAGCAAGCTCTGGGAGATGGTGAAGGACAGGGAAGCCTGGTGTGCTATAGACCATGGGGTTGCAAAGAGTCAGACACGACTGAGTGACTGAACAATACCAACATACTGCCTGTGACAGAAACAGTTGATGTATTATTCATCTCTTTGAATCCCCACAACAAGATTACTAAGGTAAATATTTATGATCCTACTTTTATAAATGAAGAAACCACCTCAGGGAGGTTGTGGCAGATATCATCATTTGCCCACTCAACCACCTTTCACTTCTCATTTTCCTTTCTAATAGAACCCCGGGATTTACCCCTGAAGGTATCCTGCCTTCTCTATGTGGCAGGCACTTCAGAGGAAACTGATTCGCCTCAGTCAATCTTAATAATCCCCTTTCTCCCTTTTGTCATTGATTGGTTTAGGCATGGCACGAGACACACTTCTGGCCAACAGGATGTCAGGCTGTGTCTCCTAGAAAGCTTCCAGGAAGAACTTTCTTTCTGATGAAAGAGACAGGCCCTCTGTTGCTGCTACACATTGTCTGCATGGGATTCCTTAGAAATGAGGCAATCATCTTGCAGTTGTAGGACAAGGTTAGGAGCCCAGGTCCATCCACAGAGGAGGGCAGAGGACAATATTGG
Organism: Muntiacus reevesi; assembly: GCF_963930625.1. Taxonomy (NCBI): domain Eukaryota; kingdom Metazoa; phylum Chordata; class Mammalia; order Artiodactyla; family Cervidae; genus Muntiacus; species Muntiacus reevesi. The sequence goes on from NC_089261.1 coordinate 64,772,310, forward strand.
AAAGAATCTGGGCCTTTCATTTATGTTGATAAGCTGCTGAATTCAACATCCCTGGAGTTACCTTAAACCAGAATTCATTATAACATACTAAACATTTTCTTTAATGATCCGGTTATTTTGGAAAGGGATTTTTCTTATTTGCAGCCAAAAGCACCCTGATATTCAGAAGTGAGTGACTGGCCTGAGGTCCCACAGCTAAGCCGTGGAGCTTAGGTAAAATTTCAGGTCTGCAGGATTACAAATACCACACACTTTCTACTCTGCTGGGGTGGACAACAAAGTGAAGAGCAGTTTCACAGGATGCTCTAGAATCCTTTCCCGCACAAGGATCTCACTGTTAGTCAAGCATCTGTCAACTAGTTAGTTCAAAAAAAAAGACTCCATGAAAATGATTTTTTAAAAAATACAAAACAAATCTCTCCCCCCACAGTGTCTTTCCTCTCTGATGCATCGCAACTGCTTCTTAAACGCCCATCATGTCAGGATAACAGGATTTAATTACTAAATTTATACACCACCAGCGTGGCATAAATGCATTGGCCTGAGCTCAAATGAATGCAGTTATTAAAAAAAAAGAAAGGAGGTGCCACATCCACACAGTGACTGCAGACACAGAGACGACAGTTTTATTTACTTTATCTCCTTGCAGGAAGCAGTTAAGCCATTTCAAAGCGATTATTGGGTTTTAATGATCCAGGACATTAAAAGACATTTCTCCCGGCAACAGTGACACTATACCTCAGGTAAAGGAGGTGATAAATTCAAGAAATAGTGGCCTGTTTTGGACAACCCCTCCCCACTCATCCGTGATGGGCCCCGTGGCGGCCGTTCTCCAGGTAGTGTGGACCACTGCTGTGGACGGCCTGGGAGAACGCTGGTGGGTCTTCTCAGTGGGGCTGGAAGATCTTTCTGGATGAAGATTTAGTAGCAGCTTTTAGGCTCCACAATGAAAATCTGCCTCCAGGTGCCCAAGGGAGTAGGAAAAGAAGAACTGGGAAGGTGGGAGCAAAGGTGAAAGGAAAGAAAGAAAAAGACCTCAAACGAAGTCAACAGTGCAGCTCCAGTCAACTCACCCATCCAGGGCCAAGTCCAAGTTCTCTGGGCTCAGTTCAAGCTCCAGGCACCAGAGTCTCCTTTGGTTTCCCTGGACCTGATGGCCACTTATCCCTTGGTTTAGGGAGTGGTTCCCAGGCTGACCTGTCAAGATTTCCTAAGGCCATCCCCAGGTGCTCTTTGATCTGTCTTAGACTTTGGAATTTCACAAGAGATATTTTTTTCTTTTTTAAGGGAAGCCACCAAAGTGTTAAAAGTTGGGAAACTGAGGATCTGGGCTGACCTCTTTATGGGGGGAGGGGCTGCACTGCCTGGCATGCGGGACCTTATTTCCCAACCAGGGATTGAACCCAGGACCCACAGTGAAAGCGCTGAGTCTAACCACCTGACCGCAAGGGAAGTCTCTAGGCTGACCTCTATTTTGCAGAGACTGAGGACCAGAGGGGGAAGTTGAAGAGAGAGATGGAGCTGGAAGCAGAGCTCCATCACTCCCAGGCTGCTACTGCACTCCTTTGGATGGAATATGGATCGCACTTGAACGGGAGATTTTTGAACTTCTAACCTGCCTGCCAGCAACCTCACTGGCCAGTAGTAACCCCTTGTGAATATGTGGCCTCCTCGTCCAAGGTGATGGCTCTTAGATTTCCAAAGAAAACGTCAGTCACTCCTTGAGTTCTCCCAATACAGTCAGAGTCAGCCGAGCCTTCTAGGGTGTCACAGGCGCCTGATGTTTTGGGCAAGAACCCCACTCTGGAGTTGTTTCCCTGGAGATGTAAAAACCTTTGTTCACCGTTTTCCTAAAGGTGTCCCTGCTCCCTAAGCATGATGGTACATCACTAAGTTTTGCAGAAATTTCTGGACTCTTCTGCTGAGCTTAGTGAGAATATCATATTTGGATGCAGCTCTAATAAGAGCATGGTCATCAAAGGTGATTTTATGACTTAAGTGGGGCCTTGGTTCTTTGCCTAGGGGAAAAAATTCACAGACTGCCTAGCCCAGAGTGCTCTCCGGAAATTGCATTTCTCTGGGAGGTCAGGACCCCAACAGCTGGGTTGCTGAAAGGGGACCTGGGGTGGAGTCCATCTGAGCAGGCTTTATGATGGTACCATGGTGGTAAGGGGAGAAATCTGGGCTGCAGCTTATGAGAGGAATTGGTATGCCCTTGCCTCCAAGGTGCTGAAGCGCCTCGAGGGTGGGGGGTGTTGAGTAGCCATCCCTACGGATAAGGGCACCCCAAGGTCAACTCAAGGCCTAGGATCTATAAAGGAGGCCAAAAGAAATAAAGACCACCGCTCACTACATATCCAAATAGTGCTTATAACATGGATATGAAGACAGATTCTAGAATGATTCATATCTTGAACCATTCATCTCTTACAGAAGAAAAAGAAAAGAAAACTCAGTTGTGAGAAAACTACCTTCAGAAAAGTGGTCCAGCCGCGGATAGCAGCAGTGACCGGAGCCAGCAGCCACTCACTGGTTGTGACCCAGTCAGCATAAAAACTGGGCAAATTCCTTAGCTTCTCTAAGCCTCAGTTTCCACAACTGTGAAATGCGACTTCCGGCACCCCCCTCTTGGAGAAGCTATGAGGATGTGAAGAGCGCGTGCATTTCAAGCCCTCAGCAGAGAGCCTGCACCCTGGGCCAGGGAGCCACCGTCAGCCAGCGGCAGGCTCTCTCCACGCTTCCCAGGAGGACCCACAGACCCTCTCTGGCGCTGGAGTAGAAAACCTCCCAGAGCCCAGTCAGTGGCTCACTGTGCCCCACCTTATCCCGGGCAAGAGCAAGGTGTTTGGTCTAAGCCACTTGGGCTGAGAAGACGCAAGAACGGAGCTCATCGTGAAATCTTCCCTGGGCTCCCGGAGAGAAGGGGTGCTGCGGGCAGCACCACTCCAGACCAGACTGAGTCCACTTGCAGGAGCTGGGAGGCGGCCGGGGGAAGTCCTTTCTCCGCAAGAGAGCTCACGCAGGGCGGTGCTGCCTGGAAAAGCTCCCAGCGCCCTTCTAAGCGTCCCTTAGTGTGGTCATTGTGTGCACGTCCAAACAGCCCTCAGGGGTGAGATTTGGTCTCAGGGAATGTGGGAGTGGAAGCCGGGTGATGCAGTGCTGGCAGGGATGCCCCGCACCAGGCAGGGCTGGGGCCAGGTGACCCACAGCTGGAACGTGATGTCTGTGACTCAGGGACGCGGAGCACAGTCTGTGTGCTGGAGGCCACGGCTCCACGTGCCGTCGCTGGCTTCCTCCTCACCCCACAGGGAGGCAGGCTCTCTGGGTCACTCGGCCAGAGAGAGGACCCTGAGGCACACTGGTGGGCAGTCACTTGCCTGGAGTTAGTTACTAGGATCTAGTGCAGTCAGCCTCGGAGCCTGTGAGCTCGGCTCCACCCGAGGCAGGCTGGGTCTTTCCCTGTCTCCACGCAGTGTTGCCACCGGGGCCTGGGGTGACGAGTGGACACCGCATCTGGGGAACCCGAGGGGTGGGCAGGCTGGCGGGCAGCTGTGGCGCTGCCCCTCAGCGTGGACCCAGGAGGAGTCTGGGGGCTTCTCTAGCATCACTGTCTGCATTGCGGCTTTCACTTGGTGGCTCCCCCCAACCACAGACCAGACCCGAGTCACAGACAGCGAGGGCGTGAGAAGGAAGAGAGGAAGCAGAACCAAGAAATTAAAACCCTAAGGGCAGCAACAATTAATATTTAACTTGAAAATTGCCTGGGAACAGAAAGCGCAGGCTATTCATGCGCAAATTGTATGCAGATCATATGCACACAGGCTCCACACCTCCACACCAGGCCCCTGTAATTATTCTGTAAACCTGTCTGGTCAGCTCTAAGGGCAGCTCCAGGCTCCTCCCCTGTCCTGCCCCATCTGCAGGAGGGCTCGCAAGCCTCCACGGGGTGAGGGCCCTGGGGGCACACTCGGGACAGCAGCTTGCCCTGGGACTCCTCAGGTCAAGGCCCCTTCTGACTCTGAGGGCTCCCTCCCAGCAGGGAGCGCCTGGCCCTGCACCCCAGCTCCCCTCACCCCATTCCGGGACACATTGCCAAGGTTGCCCCAGACTTCAAACCCCCTGCCTCTGCTCCCCCTCCCTGTCCAGGTGAGAACTCTCCACCACGCCACCCCCACACACAGTTGAGACCTGAGCCGGCCCCTCTGTGAGCTGACCCCTTAGCTGTCCCCTCCTGCCCACGCCTCTCCACACACCCCCCACCTGCACCCCCTCCCCGCCCCCGCCTGGCCCTGTCTATACTCACCCCAGCGTCAGGGTGAGCCTGGGGAGCACCACCGCAGGCCGGCTCTGATATGAGCTGGGTGGGGAAGACACTCTCCTGACTATGCTAGCAGTGCCTTCCTGAACCTTCCATGGCTCTGCAGGAAAAAACTTCAGCTCACCCAGGGCCGGCCCCCAGAGGGGTAACCAGGAGCCTAGAGGTCACTTGAAGGTGGGGAAACCTGGGGCTTCCAGGCCTGAGACCACAGGCCTGCGGTGAGGGGCAGGAAACAGCTCCCCAGACCCCTACTCCCCACCGCCCCCAGGTCCTGCAAGAGTGGAAAGCGCCTCAGACCAAGTCTCCCCAGCCCGCCGGCCCTGCAGCAGACGCTCCGGTACCTGCACTGGCCTCCATCTCTCCTGCATCCCTCGCTCTAACTCTTCAGGTTATAGGGAGGCCGGGACCGGTCTGATTCTGATCCCCAGGCTCCACCACGCAGAACCTGTGTTGGAGAGAAGAACCTTGGAGGAGTTCAGCCCACGTGCGGCTCCTCGTCGGTGACGACTGCCCTTGACAGTAAATGTTGACTGGATTCCAGAGCCTGGAACAGCATGTGGGAGGCAGAGGCCACACTGGGCCATCAGCGCCATGACCCTGCCTGGTGATGGGGCACGGCTTGCATGCCCTGCTGGGTAGCCTAGACACGTTCTTCTGTTTTTATTGGAAGGTAGTTGATGAACAACGTTCTGTCAATTTCCGCTGTATGGCAAAGTGACTCAATTACATATATGGACGGAGGAGCCTGGGGGACTGTCATCTACGGGGTCACACAGGGTCAGACACGACTGAAGCAACTTAGCAGCAGCAGCAGCAACATGCATTCTTTTTCATATTCTTCTCCACTGTGGTTTATCATAGAATATTAAATATGGTTTCCCGCACTATACAGTAGGACCTTGTTGTCTATCTATCCTATATATAATAGTTTAACATCTGCTAATCCCAACCTCCCAATCCGTCCCTCTCCCACCCCCTCTTCCCCTTGGCAACCACAAGTCTGTTCCCTATGTCTGTGAGTCTGTTTCTGCTTCATAGAAGTTCATTTGTGCCCTATTTTAGATTCCACAGATAAGTGATATCATCTGGTATTTGTCTTTTTCTGACTTACTTCACTTAGATTGGTAATCTCTGCTTCTGTCCATGCTGCTGGAAATGGAGTGTTTTCATTATGAAATATTCCATTATTTCAATAATTATTTCACTATTTCTTCATTATTTTTCATTATTTGTATGACTAATATTCCATATATATATACTTTATCTTTATACTTTATACTTAAAGTATACTTTATATTTAAAGTATATATACATATACTTTATATATATTACTTCTTTATCCATTCATCTATTGATGGACATTTAGGTTGTTTTTGTCTTAACTATTGTGAATAGTTAAAACTGCTATGAATATAGGGGTGTATGTATCATTTTGAATTACATTTTTGTCTGGGTAAATGTCCAAGAGTGGGTTTGCTGGATCATAAGGTAATTCTGTTTTTAGTTGTTTGAGGAAAACCATGCTGTTCTCCATGGTGGCTGCACCAACTTACACTCCCAACAACAGTTCAGGAGGGTTCCCTTTTCTCCAGACACATCCAGCATCTGTTATTTGTAGACTTTATGATGATGGCCATTCTGAGCAGTGTAGGTTTGATTTGCATTTCTCTAATAATTTGAGATGTTGAAGATCTTTTCACAGGCCTCTTGGCCATCTGTATGCCAAGACAAGTCCTGATCCTGCCCCCAGAGAGACTGATGGTCCAGCTGGTGAGGTGTGCAAGGACTGCCTTTCTTGTGGGTGATGCCATGCCTACAGGTTTAGGCACGAAGGGTGGGTTTCTGTAATAAAGCCCCAGGAGCAGGGAGAGTAGAGCAGCAATTTAAACATAGGAGTGAGTTTTAAATAAAGGGAGAGAGAAGAGAGAAAGTGCTCAGGGTTTGGAAAGAGCTTGAGCCAAAATACCCATGTGGCCACTGAAAGTATGCGGTCTGGAGAGGAGTGAGCTGGGACTTGGGGACTGTGTCCTGGGCAGCCAGCTCCCCTCGTGGCTCCTATTTTGTCCTTGACCCAGCAACAACTAACTGGGTCCTTTGCACAATTGGACATTTACTGAGCATCTGTGTGCCCAGCACCATTTTAGCCCTAAAAAAAACCCCGCCCTTGGGCATTTTCTACACCAGCGCATGAGAGTGGTCACCAGAACGCTGGCGGAACAGCCCCTTTGAAAGGAAAAAAAAAAATCTACCATCCTAAACATACGAGGTCAAAAGCGAGGTAAATCACGTCCCATTTTCAGAAATATTAAATTGCTGGGGGGAAATGTGCATCTGCAATCTAAAGAACTATGACAACATAGTTTATAGTAATATAATAGTAGTAATATAAAATAATAGAAATAGCAATATTATAATAAAGGGTACCTTATTTTAATTACAACTCACCTGGTTACAAGGAGGAGACACTCAGTCACAGTAGTGAAGACACAGGGCAAGGTTATAACACTGAACAGCGGGAGACTCCAGGGCCCTAAAAGGATTGTACCGGGGGCTGGGGTCCCCTCCAGGGGGCCAGGAGCTCCCACACCAACACCTCCCGTCTCTGCTCTTTCTGCAAGGCACCTGGCTTCCCGGCTGGCCATGCTTCCATGGTGGCCATGAACTTTGGACCCTCCCACAGCTGCTTCCCGGGGTATTCATTCCAGATTCCTGGGGAAGAACCTTCATGGGTTCAGCGCCTTTGTCTGGGTATCAGCAGAACCACTACACTGAGGAGATCCCAAGTCACAGTTGACTTAAGAGTATCCATTTCTCCCTTCTGAGAGTCTGTCTGCTATGGCAGCTTGCCTTTGCAAAGTCCCCAGAGATCTAGGCCTCTTGGCATCTTGTTGCTCTGTCATCCGAAGGTAGATTTTGCCTGAATAATCCAAGATGCTCAGCACTGCACCCACCCCACAGGAGCCCTGAAATAGCCCGCATTGCCTCCACCCCCAGGGCCAGAATTTACCCACATGACAGAATGTATCCTGGTTTCAAATTTGCTCAGGAAGTTCCTCTTTGCTGGGCAGAGGGCGAGCAGCCGTCTTCCCTGCACGGTACATGCAGGGCGCTTAGTGATGGCGCCAGGAGGGAGGGAGGCATCGGGCGCCCACGCCGTGGAACAGGGCAGCCTGGGCTCTCCCTGGAGCAGAGCCCAGTGATGAGAGCTGGTGTCCATGGCTCAACCAAGACAAGCCCACCCTTTGCTGAATCCATATGATACCAACCTGGGTTCTCGGCGTTCCCCAGTCAATACAGATTGACTAGAGGCCAAATAAGACCTTCAGGCAAGGCTTTACGGGGGCCCGGCTACAACAGGGAGGGGAGGGAGGACAAGCAACAGCTTCCCTTGCTCACTCACTCCTGGAGGAGGATCAAGCCTGTTCCTTTTATGAGGTGAGGGTAGGGCTGTGTCGAGGGCTTGGGCCGGAGTGATGGCTTAGGTGTTTTACCCACCCTTCTGGTGGTGGTGTGTGCAAGGGGTATGCTCAGCACCTGCATTTGTTCCTGACTTCCTGTTTTTGCTCCTGACTCTTCAAAAGTGGCAGTGGGGTTTTTTTGGTCTTTTTGTATCTTTTATCTATAATTTGCCCCAACTGCCCCTGCATGCAGTTATTTTTAGTCCCATACAGTTTCTTTGTATTTCTGTTGCTCCAGGAGACATTTGTCCAGGTGCACGCCTTGCAACCCTGCCGCGTCCCAGGTCCCAGCCTGTCTCACATCATCCACACACAGTCCAGTTCTGCAGCCGGACCTCCCCCTTTGGAAAGAATTGAGGGTAAACGTTTAGGGAACGGTCTCAAGAGAGAGGACTACCACAAAGCCTGGGCTGTGGGAGAGTCTTGGGAGCCTTATCCCAGAGAAAACACTTTATTTACTTGAGCCAAGGACAGTGTATTAGGTTTAGGTTTGAGAAATGGAGAAGAGAAAACAGGAGAGACAAGGGACAGTTTACAGGAAAGGAAAAGGAAAGTGAAGTCGCTCAGTCATGTCCGACTCTTAGTGACCCCATGGACTGTAGCCTACCAGGCTCCTCCGTCCATGGGATTCTCCAGGCAAGGGTACTGGAGTGGGTTTCCTTCTCCAGGGGATCTTCGCAACTCAGGGATTGAACCCAGACGCTTTACCATCTAAACCACCAGGGAAGCAGGAGTCAAGTTCAAGTAAAAGGACTTCTACGTGAGTTCCAGTAAACTCCCTCATTCTCAGTTTTCTCATTGAGATAAAAAGCATGCTAAAATGGTGGTAGAGAATGTCACTTGAGATAATGGATATAAAGCACCAGGAGTATGTCCCGCATACAGTAGGTACTAAATAGACAGCAACTGTTTTAGATTAGAGTGCACAAAGATGGGGCACCCAGGCCAGGGGAAGGGTTCCTCTGTACTGTTTAGTCCAGACTCTCAGGCATTTTTCTTCCTTGTTTCCAGGCCTTGGGGAAGTGGTTCTCCAATTGTAGTGCACATAGAATTGCCTCCCGCTCCCAAAGATCCTAACTGTGTTTGGCCTGGGGCAGACCCAGGAATGAGCACTTTCTAGGCAGGAAATTTGGGATCAGGTGGTTGAAGGGCTGAACTTTAAGAAGTCTTGCAGAAAGAGAACATCCATCCCGTAGGCTGAGTTTTCTTATCAGCACCGTTCTAGGCTTTTTTTTTTACTGGTTGCTTGGTTGCAGCACATGGGGTCTTCTGTTGCAGTGCACAGACTCTCTAGTTGGGGCACACAGCCTCTAGAGCTCTGGGCTTAGTTACTCCAACCTGTGGGATCTTAGTTCTCTGATCAGGGATCGAACACACGTCTCCTGCATTGCAAGGTGGACTCTTAGCCCCTGAACCACCAGGGAAGTCCCCCTTCCTAGTCTTACAAGATGGCCCACATTGCACTCCTAGGGATGCAGCTTCTCTGGTTACCTTTTAAGTGGCATTCCTGGGGCCCAAGAGACAGAAAGGGAGCTGTGGGACAGGGTGAGGTGGTGATGGGGGCTTATCTGGTCATAAAACTTTATGTGAAGCTTCCATCAGCCCAATAAAGCACCCCCCCCCCCACACACACACACACAACATGCACACATGAACTTCCATGAAAAAACTGCCTCTCGTTCAGGCAGCATCTGCCATCATCTCTGGGACCAGAATGTGCAGGCCAGTTGGAGACACTGAAACACTATTAATAGTGGGGCTGGGTGAAGACAAGCTCACTAAATGCGAAATGCTTCTTCAGGGAGCTGACAGATCCTTTGAGAGCCCAGGTCACCGCAGACTTAACCTAGTCATCGGGGCTGCTGACTTAGCTGTGACCCCTGGTGCCCTGTGTGAGGTGGGTACCTGGCCAAGGAGGACCTAAGTGCAGCCCGCTCCCCACCAAAGTCCTTCTTTCTCAAGCACCGGATACAGAGCAGGCCCTTGGCTCGCTGTATATAATGTTTGCTGGATTTCCCCCTAATTACAGAAGAAAGATACAGCCATCATAAAAAGTGCTTTTTGAAGATAGAGAATGGCACAAAAGAAAACAAAAAGCCACCTGTAATCCTATCATCCTGAAATAACCATTAACATTTTAGAGTGACACATTGCTAGTTCTTCCTATGCATATATTTGCATAAAGTTGCATACATCAGTTTCAGATTTTTACCAAATCCCTGCTCTGTAACCTGCTTGCTTCACTTAATATATGATAATTTTCCACATCATCAAATGGTCTTTGACCATCTCATTTTTAATAGTTCATCATATTCTGACATAAGGATGCCCAAGGATTTAATTTACACATTTAACTGAGTTCTATTTTTTTTTCCATATTTTTGCTATTATAAACCTGATTGCCTGTCAGTGATGGCTTTTCTCAGGATTGATTATGGGGAGCTAAATTCTTAAACCAAAGTTGTAGGGGTCTTTTTACGTTTTAGACACCATTGCTAAATTGTGAATATTCAAGTAGTGCCTGAAGACGAGACAGTAAAGGTGAGGGATCCACAGCAGGCTTCCGCAGCTGGAGGAGGCATGGTCAACTGAGGACTGTCTCACCTCGCTTCCATCTGACTCCACGAAGGGGCGTTTCATCACATTCAGAAGGTTAGGTGGACCCCATCTCCCTCAAAACCCCCAGATCCTAAGAGTCCCTTAAGGATCTATAGAAGATTTCTCTTCTGTGACTAGACTCAACCCATTTTAGGGATTCTGTGTGAATCTCTACCTGGCCTAGAGCAATTATTTCTGAAAACCAGACTTTTGACAGAAGTACATTTAACTTTTTTAAAAATAGGATTTTTTAGTGCATGCTATTATCGTTGTTACTTATTCGAATGTGTTGATGGGGGCGTGGGTGGAAGGGTGATGCTTGCATTGGCATGGCAACCGGTGACTAACAGAACCCCCGTCACAGCCCTGATGGCTTCCCTGACTTGCCAGGGCCAGAAATGGATGTTTTCCTCTCTGTGTCATTGGCTTATGGTAGAGAAAAGGTTACCCACTCCAAAACCAACCCCTTTCTATTTGATTCATATTTTCAGCTTGTGCTGCCTTTGGGGCTAATGAGTTTAGCAAGTTTACACCCCACCTGTGAAGCAAGCTTTCTTTTAATCTACAGTTGCCTCTTTCAGACTACAGCACGCTCCCTAATTCTTATAATAGCTAGTGCCATGGTCCCGTGGCACCAGACACATTGAAGGTGCTTTACACACATTACTTCTTTTAATCCTTAAAGAAACCCTATGATGTGGGTACTATCATTACCACCCTTTCTTAAACAGATGAGGCAGCAGGCAGAGATCAAAGGGCTGAAGTTGCAGAGTTCACAAGCGGAGGACGGGAACCTGAGCGGTTGGAGTCCGGAGGCTGAGGGTCTCCCACCCTGGTATCCAGGGTGGATGGGGTCTTCTCCATCTGCTGTGGGACCTGGGATTGAACGGACTAGTCCACAATCAAGTGCAAGCTTCTGTTTCATGCTCTAGTCTTAAATACACTCTTTCTCAGAGTTTCTAGGCTGGAAAGTGTGAGCATATCAGCCTGTCTTCATGTAAAACTTGATTTCTTATTTTGCCTGGTTTAACAATCCCTGGAAATTAAACAAGATTTTCTTCTCGTTTCTTTTCTTTTTTTTTAAGTCACACAAATAGTACCCAAACCTCATCAACTCTGCTTCTTCAACAATAAAATGTTAAACCTAAGAGCTGGCTCACATGAGAACCATGACAATGACATGGGAAGGGCCCAGGACACACTAGATGCTCAATAAAGCTTGCTTCCCTGCCTCCCTTGTCAGACTTCTAGTAGTAGCCTGCTTCCGTTGCTTCGGGCGTCTCTGTGCTACCCCGGATGGCAAAGGGCAGAACTGACAGTCCTCTGTTGAGGGCTCCACCCAGGCCCATCAGGACCCGTGGTGGTATGGACCCTGGTCTGGCTCTTGGTGAGTCAAAGGTGGACCCTGAGGCTGGAGGGTGCCAGGGGCTGAGCAAGGAGCTCTGGCCCAAGAGAGAAGTGGACATGGACTCGTACTGGCTTGAGGAGCACTTCAGGGGCTATTGAAAGAGCAACTCTAAGTCCTGGACAATGGTCTGTTAGTCACTTGCTGGATTTGTAGGTTTCAAGACAAAGAACACTAAGGACAAGTATCTGATGGAACCCTTGAGGAGAATTGTACAAACACAAGGCAGGACATGATTGGACAAGAACAGTCATGAGTAAAGGGAAGATGGGTCTGAACAAGGGACTTCCTTGATGGTTCAGAGGCTAAGACTCCACACGCCCAATGCAGAGGCCTGAGCTCGATTCCTGGTCAGGGAACTAGATCCCACATGCCGCAACTAAAAGTTTGCATGCTCTAATTAAAGATCCCACATGAGGCAATGAAGATCAAAGACCAAAGACCCCACAACTAAGACATGGCACAGCCGAATGACTATCAGGAAGAAGTCTGAATGAACCATGACCTGAACCTGGGCTGGCACAGCATGCAATTCCACCAAAACTGAGCAACACAAAACAGAAAGTATATGTACCAAAATCTGACAATATCTTCCTCTGGGAGGTTCCATTGTGGGCTGTTTTTTACTTTTGTGTTTGAAAATAAAATTTTATCCAATGAATATCTTCTTATTTTGTAATCATAAAAAAAATAGCCTACTTTTTAAAGATCACAGTCATTTTAGTGGGATTATGAGGCTAGCAAGATCATTTTTCCACCTGAGCTGGTAGCTTAGGTTCTCTCAAGAACACTGGACCAGATATTCATTCAGCAGATTCATTGAGAACCTATCAGGGATTGTTTTAAGTCCAGTTACAGAATCTGTGATAAAAGGGACATGAACAAGTTGGGGAAGTTTGAGAGAAGGGTCACTGGAGAATCAAAGTTTTATCAAAGAAGATAAGCCAGACTAGTGCTACTCCCTTTGTGGTCCTAGATGAGCCACATCAGGATAAATTGTTAGACATGCAAATTTTCAGCCTCCTTCTCCCCAAAAGTGCTTATTCAGAGTCTCTGGGGCAGGGCTCTGAAATCTGTATTTTAACAAGCTTTTTAGATGATTCCAGAACAAGCCACAGAATCGGAGGGGCATGGGGCTAGGATGTGCTACAGTAACAAGTAACCCTCACATCTCAGTGGCTCACAGTGACAAAGGTTGCTTTCTTGCTCACAATCCCTGTCCACTGTGGGCTAGTTGTGCTCTTCTCCAAGACCCAGGCTGGCCTGCAACCTCTGTCTGGAAAGCTGCCAGTCATCATGGCAGAGGGAGATGAGAAGGCAAACCATGATCTCTCTGTTAAAGCTTCAGAAGTTCAGCACTGTCTTTACACACATTTCATTGGCTAAAGTAAGATATGACCAAATCTGCTATCAATGGGGTTGGGAAATATGAATTTTTCCCAGGAAAGGGCAATGAATTTCCTTTGAAGTTTTTATTTTGAGATAATTGTAGATGCACATGCATTGTAAGAAATAATACAAAGAGATTCTGTGTACCCTTCGTGCAGTTTCCCTCAATGATAATATCTTATACAGCCATAGAACCATAACCAGGAAACCGACGTTGAGACCATCCGCCAGTCTTATTCTGATGTCACCAGTTTTACATTCTGTTATCTGTGTTTGTGTGTGTGTTTAGTTGTATGCAATTTTATTACACAGCAAATATTTTTGAAGAGTAATCCAGTCAACCCCACCAGGTAAAGGGTTTGAACAATTTAACTGGAAAAGTAAGGTCAACAATCTCTTCACTTAGTATCAGTAGGATTCCTGTCTTTGAAAAATTAGTTTATGAAAACCCACTGGAAAAAAAAAAAAGAAATAAAAGAAAAAAAAAGAAAAATTAGTTTATGGAGAGCAATGGGACCAACCAGAGAAAACAAGAAGTTTTTCATCTGTCCTGAGGAGTCTATGAATGCAGCAGGCACTTGTAGATTTGGTCTCCCAGCAGCCATCTCATCTTCTGGTGGCAGAACTTGGGTTTTGCTTGGTGAAACCTTCCTTCCCCCAATCTCAGGCCCCATGTGCAAGTGGTTGACCCCATTCTCAGCTTTGAGGGGGAGCGATTGGCTCAGACTTGGCCTATCTATCAACACTGGTCAGGGGTGGACACAGTAGGGGCAGGCCACTCAGGGTGACTGTTCTCTGGCTTTCTGTCCATCCCCTGCCGGACCAGTGCCTGTATCCCCTACACCCTAACTCACATGGCTGACCTTCCTCAGTACTTGCCCCAGGCAAGGACTCCTCTACTGCTTTCCCTGGTAACCAAGGAGCCAACCTGATGTCAATTCTTCCCTCTATAACTTGTAACCTCCCTCTAAACCCAAGAACAAAGCCTGCCTACCTCATCCTATCTGCTGTCCACCACACACTGTGGGGTGTTGCTCCAGGACCTTGCTTTAGACTTGTAAGTTCCCCTATCCATTAAACCACTGATGTCTCTGTTGCTGACTCTGAACTCTGTCTTTGATCTTGAGGCTAGGCAAGCACAGGCCTTGTAAGCCTGGGGGTTCAGCCCAACAGACAAAGACCAAGCTGAACTCAGGACTTTTTAATTAAATCTATTGAAAATGACACTCTCCTTTTATTGGAGTGACTAAGCTGGTAAGTGATTACACTAGGACCTTCTGGGAGCCACCAGGTAAAGAAAGTCTGGCTGAGAATGAAATCAACAACCAAAGACCAAGAAAGCTGACCAAGCCTTGTGGCACTGTATGTACGATCTCCTGTCTAGTCATGCCTGAAGCTTCACACCTTTTAGACTCTTCAGTTAAAAGAGCTAAAGAGGTGTGACATTTTCTTTTCACTGTTGTTTACGCTGGTTTGAATTGGGTTTCTGAACACGTGCTGCTAAAGTCTTCGAATCCTGGTTTCCCATAATGCCCAGTGCTAGAGAGCTGTGGGCTTAGTTGCCCAGTCATGTCCAACTCTTTGTGAACCCAGGGACTGTAGCCCGCCAGGCTCCTCCATCCAGGGAATTTTTTCCAGGCAAGAGTACTGGAGTGGGTTGCCATTTTCTCCTCCAGGGGATCTCCCAACCCAGGAATTGAACCTGTGTCTCCTGTGACTCCTGCATTTCGGGGAAATTCTTTACTGCTGAGCCATCAGTGAAGCCGGGACACCCAAAGGAGGGAGGGGGTAGTTCTCCTCTTCCGGAGTGTTTAAATGAAATAGGTCCTAGAGAGGGACACACATGTACATCCACACACATATGCATCTGTGCATATGTATTTTTCCTACCTACCTAAGCCCTATTCAGAAACTACCTAAAAAAAACAGACAACACTCCCAAGAAAATGGAATAAGCCCCCTTCTTGCCCTTTTCTTTGTTTGGTTTCCCCATACCTGTGAGAGAACTTTCAGATCTGGAAAAAAAAAAAAATTGTGTAGAGGGACTCTACATGACTAAATGCTGAAGATGAGACAGCTGATTTGATTGGGCAAATTTTGAGTCTAGTAACTAGGAAGGCTATAGCGAAGGCTCAAAAATAAACTTTATTCTCGGATTCTGCAGTGTTATTTTGTCTCCAAGAGGTTTCCAAAGTAATCTAAGTTTTCACACGGTGACACAGCCCAGACTGACGTTTTTTCATTTTTGAAAGAAAACCCATATGTGTGTGGGATCAATAAAATATGCAAACAAAGCCTCAAACTTTGGAGCATGTAGATGCGGTGTTTTAACTTCCCTTGATGTGACGAATGCAGCTCTTTGGGAGTTTTGTTGAGGGCTGTTTGCAGAGAGTAGGAAGTTAGGCAGGAATTAGCCCAGCAGAGGGGAGTATCAGCCGTCAGCCACAGACCCTTCCTCAGAGTTCAAGGAGGCTGCAGAGTGTGGAAAGTGTCAGCATCAGCCACCTCCAAGCGCACAGATCCTCCCAGAAAGCTACTTGAGAAATGTAAAACGTGAGGTCTACATCGTGAAAGTACACTTGGTTCTTCCACTTGCTCTCAAGAGCAGCTATTTGGCTGCTATTGTGTTTTTGAAACTCATTGTAAGGAACGTTTATGCCACTGTAAACTTAACTGTGGCCTGTTTTGAAGACACATCCTTTTGTGGGAAATTACAGCTGAGCTTTCTGAGTCCTGTTTTCGAAGCTCTGTTAGTTCAGTAGGGTTTTTCTCCTCACTTGAGCCATTGGGGTGGAGACAGCAGCACTGTCGTGGCAGATGTTCAAGGCCCATGGTCTGAGGATACCCAGGCCCAGCCTGGCTTTGCCACTTACAGCTGTGTGATCATGACATGCTGCTTACCCTCTTTTTTTTTTTTTCTCTATCTTTTTCTTCAAAATCTGTGCCAGGACATTGCAAGGATTTGTTTTTAATTTATTTATTCTTAATTGAGGGATAATTGCTTTCCATTATTGTGTTGGTTTCTGCCATACACCAACATGAATCAGCCATAGGTATTCATTTTTTGAGCCTTGATTTTCTTATGTGTAAAATACATTAATAATACTCTAATACCTATCTCATAGATTTGTGGTAAAGATTAAGAATAGCAAATGGATCCATGATCCCTTTGTAAACAAAAAAGCACCATAGACATAAGAGATATTATTTTGCAGACCCCTAAGGTCATGTTGTAGAAGGTGCCTAGTAGATTTTCGTACACACAAACACACACACACACACACACACACACACACACACACACCACATGAAACCAGCCATATGTGGGGAGAATGTGATTTTCTATTATGGAGTAAACTGACTAAAAATGTAATGAATGGATAGGGACTTTCCTAATGGTCCAGTGGCTAAGACTCTGTGTTCCCAATCAGGGGCCTGGGTTCCATACCACATATGGCAACGTGAAAAAAAAAAAAGATCCCACATACCACAACTAAAGCACAGTACAGCCAAAATAAAAAGTAAATAAATATTTTAAAAGATACATATCTAAGAGGTAGACTTTTATATACCTTAGGGCTTATCTATTGAAAATAATCCAGGGGACTCAATTTTGAAGGAGCAGAAGGATGCAAAGGGCTTCCCTGGGGGCTCAGATGGTAAAGAATCTGCCTGCAAAGGATGCAAAAGATTTTGAGTTCTCCCAAATGCTGGAAAGGACTAGAGGAAGTTTTGGAATTTACTCTTGTGTTCCTTGTTGTTGGCTAGCTGTAGAACAGTTGTGAGTGCACAATTTTTGGAGCCAGAACAATCAGAGCTTGAATGCTTGCCTGTGTGGTCTTATGCACATTTCCTTCTATGCTGACTCTGAGCTGTTTTCTCATCCGTAATGCTGGAATTCAAATACATACCAGTGAGGGTCAGTGTGAGGATTAAGTGAGATAATGCAGGGAAAGCTTTTAGCTCAGTGTTCGGCAAGAAGTAAATGCCAAGAATGGATATTATGTGAGGAAACTTGGGATTTCAGGACAGTTAAAGAAAAGTAGTTTTTTCAAGGCAAGGGAGAAAATAGAGACACATAAAATCTATCCAAAGGTTGTCAGCAGATTAAGCTCTATCTTTTCTGCTTTTGAGCTACTGATTATTTTCTCTCTCCTTCATTGTCCCCTCAACTGCATGTTGCTCTGATTTTCTATAAACCCTGGATCCCAACAGGGGCACCCTGTGGAAATGAAACACTTAATGATATGTCCTACTTTCAGAAAGATTTCAGTGAGGGCAACTCTGCTCTGAGTGATGCTCTGAGTTAATCTGCTGGATGAAGAATCTATTCCCAGCATTGAGATCGTTAGAGGAAAGGTTTGAACAGAGGAGCAGGCTAGGGAAACTGGATGGATTCCCAGATTCTACTGAGTCAAGTTTTTCCAATTCTGCTTCATCATGTTGTTTGAAATAAATTCCCAGAACATAAGATGCTGCCACACTTTTTTAAAAAGTCTCAAAGTCCCATATAAATGTTATTTGACTGATCAGCTTCTTGAAGATGGTCAGAGCTTTTTTCCTTGCAATCAGGGAGGAAATAATCAAGATTTGATGCTGGTTAAATGGGGAATATTTTAGAAATTCTATAAATAGGATTTTTAGCATTCAATCTACCCCATTTTAGGATGGCCAAATATCACCTCACTTGCTTTCTTTCTCACTCCATGAACAAGCTAGACATCAAATTTATATAGTAAAATGACAGGTCTCCCCAATGGTTTGAGGAGGAATGAAAACTGTATCTTATTTAACTTGATATGCATAGCCCAGCACAGTTGCTTGGATGGATAATAATCTGTGTAAACAGATAAAAGAACAGTTTTACCTTCAACAAAAACACTATTTAGAAAGAGTTGTATACAGGTAAGCATGTATAGATGACTAAAAGAGTTCCTCAAGCATTTATTGAAAACGCTACAACTGTGCTAAGCATGCATGCATGCTAAGTCGCTTCAGTCATGCCAAACTCTTTACGACCCTTTGGATTGTAGTGCACCAGGCCCTTCTGTCCATGGGATTCTCTAGGCAAGATTACTGAAGTGGACTGCCATGCCCTCCTCCAGGAGATCTTCCCAACCCAGGGATAGAACCCAGTCTCCTACATTGGCAGTTGAGTTCTTTACCACTAGTTCCACTTGGGAAGCCTGTGCTAAGTATTAGGGATACAGAAACAGATCTGGCATGGTTCCTGCTTTCATGAGGTTCAGTCTGATAGAAAAAAGGTCAAGGATCTTGGTTGCAGACAATATGATCCACTCTAGATAGCTTAAGCTGAAAGGGGTTAATTAAGGTTTATAAATATCTCACAGAATCTTTGGAAAGAAACAAGCTTCGGGCTGGGCTTCCAAGACTCCACCAAAATAGCTTTTGCTAAAAGACAGGCTATCACTGACAAGAACCTCTGAATTGGAAAACCATGGCCACCACTGCTGGCTCTCTCACCACATCACATCTGTCATTATTTGAAGCAGTAGAATGAATGGCCCATGTTCTGCTTCTTGTCCCATGAAAGTTAGATCTGAATCCAAGTCTTAGCAGGAGCGTATCTGACTGGCAGGTCATAAATCAGTAGCTGTATTCTACTGTAAGAGTTTGGGAAATGTAAGACATTCTTTAATGAAACATTGAGATTTATACCATGGGGAATCAGCAGCATATGGAGAAGCAGTTCAAAAGATCTGAGGTCATTGTAAATGAGTCATTCACTACGATGACTGAATAAACCACGACAGTACAAGGGGCGAACATGCGACTGATGCACACCCACAATGCACTGGGGCTCCAGAGAAGCCGAGATGACCAGGCATGATGGCGGCAGCCGGAAGCTCATCTGCGGAACTGGGCTTTGACTGAGCAGGACTTGGCCAAGCACAGAAGCACAGGGAGAAAACCTTTCAGTGGTGTTCAGTATTCCAAAACATATTTCCGTGAATGGAACCAATGGGCTTTGTTCTATAAAATGAGAAGCAACTGAGAGTTGGAGGACCCACGCCCGGCCTTCATGGACCTCAGTCTAGCGTCTCACTAGAAAACTTGAGTGTTCCTGACATGGACCTGACTAATTTCTGGGACCTGACTAATGGTACTGGGCTTAGGGAGATGCCAAAGATGGCTTTATTGTCTTCTGACCTGAGGAGTGGGTGACTTCTGTGGAGTGGGTGCTGGCCCAAGAACAGCTAATCCATATGTTGGCCTGTAACCTCCGAAGTGACCCACAGCAGAACATGTCCCAGGAAGAAACTAGTGACCAGCTGCTGAAATCTGAATACCTCTTTGCCAGGATTCAAATGGGGAAAATGAGATAATTCATCAGTGGAGAAATGGAACTAATGCCATATCCAACCTCTGTACCCTGACATCGAATTAAATCTCAGAGACAGAGTTTTGGGGTGCCTTAGTGGTAAAGAATCCATCTGCCAATGCAGGAGATGCAGGTTCAATCTCTGGGTCGGGAAGATCCCCTGGAAAGGAAACGGCAACCCACTCCAGTATTTCTTGCCTGGGAAATCCCATGGACAGTGGAGCCTCGCAGGCTACAGCCCATGGGGTCACAAGAGAGTTGGACATGACTTAGAGGCTAAGCTACAACAATAAGAAAAGAATGGCTTTATTGCTTTGTCAAGCAAAGGTGGCCACAGCAGCAAATTCTCTCAAAACTATGTATCCCAACCTGGAAGGGGTATCGAGGAGTTTTATCATAATGGTTCAAAGAGAAGGCTGTGATCAGCTCATGGATATTTTTCTGAGGGGTTGGTTGGTGAGGTAAGTGGGAGACAGCATCATCAACCTGGTTCCAACTGGTCTGAAGTCCACAGGCTGATGAGCAGCATACAGTTAACTTCTTCTACCTGGTGGGAGTTTCAGTATCTGCAGAACAGCTCAAAGATTTGTTCTGTGTGCTCCTTGAGGGGGAAAGAGGTTCCCGCCCCAAGGCTGCACTATTGATTCTTGACTGCTTCTCCCTCCTCTCTGCATCCCCTCCCTTCCTAATTAGCAACTGTTTGAACCTGCCCATAGGAACTCAGGGAAGGTCATGGAGGCTGAAGGAAGCCGATTTTCTATAATCAAGAGACAGAGGGACACAGAAAGGCTTTGTGCCCAAGAGCCCCACAGTCTCAGAACCAGAAGCAGAGAAGATTCATCTGCAAATCACATAGCTGGGACTGAGAGGCCCAGGGAAAACCCAAGTTAGCGTAAAGAAAATATGCAAGGTATCGGCTCTCCTGGCTGGAGGGCAGGGGAATTCAAGGGAAAGGCAGGAATAACAGACCCCGAGGCAGAGTGGGGCTGTCAGGCAGAGTGGGGCTGTCGGTAAAGGCAGAGGATCTGGAAACTCCTGCTGAGGAAGTGGCGAGAAGATCCAGTCTCAAGAGTTGTGCTGGACGCTGCCGTGTCCTGAGCTGCCTTCCAGTGTCTGCAAGATTTGGCTGTGTGGCTGAGCCTGAGCTACTGGGAGGTCCTGTCTTTCTAATTCCCACCTGCATCCTTTCCTGGCCATCCTGGGAGGTCGCTTCCCAACATCTCTGTTCCTTGCATCAACGAACACAGTGAAAGTTGAAAGGTCTGGAACATGGCCCATGCAGCACAGAAGGGTAAAAAAATTTTTCTTCAAATGAAAAAGGAAGTCAAAGTTAAGTATTAATATTACACTTAGTTGTAACTATATTGAATTGGTACCTCTGTGTTTTATCTGTACCAAAATGCTGTATCACATTTATTGAGTTGACATGAAAATGTTACTAACCAGGAGTCAAATAACGTGTGCTGTGATCTCATTCTCCACTCAACTATCCCTAGACCCCTTGCTTTTTCCGGAGAGGATATTTGAGTGTATAAGGGAGCTGGGTCACCAGTAATGTAGAGAGCAGGAAGGCATGTTTTATTCTATAATTGAAAGGGAAACCTTCTTGATATTCACAACAATACAGTTCATCTTTCTTACCCTCAGCCTTTAGTGAAATGCTGAACACACATCTGGTGCTCTTAAATGCACATTGTTTGATAATATTTAAAATCAAAGGACTTTCAAACAGAAGGTTTTTGCTTCTGTGTGAAGTTAGATGGGAGAAG
Source organism: Muntiacus reevesi (assembly GCF_963930625.1). Classification (NCBI taxonomy): domain Eukaryota; kingdom Metazoa; phylum Chordata; class Mammalia; order Artiodactyla; family Cervidae; genus Muntiacus; species Muntiacus reevesi. The sequence goes on from NC_089261.1 coordinate 64,793,590, forward strand.
GAAAGGCTCCAGGTTACTGTTCTAAACAGTGCAGCCTTATCCCATGACTGGCCCTTTTTCCTTGGCAGAGTGTGTATTGATCCTCTGCCATGACTGAGCTCAGTCTGGCTGCTTGGCTCCCACTGTTCCCCAGAACGGAGGGCGTGGGAGTCCCGGTGGAAAGCCGAGAGGTGCACATGGGCAACCAGGAGAGATGAGACCCCTCTCCCTGGAGGAATCAAAGCCCAAGGGACAGAGGAGAACGGGGCAAGTGCTGACCCAGCAGGAGTTAGAGAGAATGTGGAGCTGGGTAGAGTTATTTTTTGCATTCATTCGCTCATTCATCAGGAAGTAAAAGGCATCATCTCTGTTTTGAGTTGTTAAAAAACAGAGATCTGGCCATCGGGCTGATCTATATGAAGGGATAGAGAGGAAGAGTCGGGCCTAGAGAATGGGTGGGGGATTGTGCTATGAGATGACGCCTGGTGGGCTTGCTGTGCTCGTGAACAGGCTTCCGCATGTGACAGCAGCCCATGAGAGAGAGGTGAGTGACAAACAATACAGAAAATAGGCACCAAGGATCCCAGATGGAAGGCAGTTAGGACATGTCAGTTACCATCATCATTATTAGCTATAGGCTCTGCTTTATTGAGCACTTCCTCTGTGCTAGTCACTGCCAAGTACTCTGCACTTTTCTCACAACCACCCTATGAGGTGGGGATTTAGCAGGGGAGGGGCCCTGGGCCGAGGGAGGTGAGGCCACAAGTCAGTGGCAGCAGCCTGCCAGTGCTCAGCAGGAGTCTCCCAGGTCAGGCAGGCTCCTGTGCAACCCCCCGGCCCACGGGCCTTTACAAGCACAGCTGGCTCTGATCCCCACTATCTGGTGAAAACAGCTACACTTTGAATATGCTCTGGTTACAGATGGGCTTCCCTGATTGTCACAGAGCCTGGGATCAAGGGCAGCAGCAGCTAGGCTAGACGGGAAGCACAGGACAGTTTTCTGAGACCTCAGCTCCCGTCGTCAGTCTGTGCAAGATGTTTTGAATGTTGTGGCTTTGAACTGCATTCAGCCGATCAACGCAAAGCAGGGGGTTGAGGAGGAGCCTAAAACAAGCAAAGTTGTTCTAACTTCGCAGGATTCAGAAGCTGCCTTTCAACAGTTCCATTCCTAAAATGAAAGATCAAAGTGACAGAGAAGGCTGGGGAAATGAAGACTCACGTTGCTGAACAGGACACAGTCAAGTAGCAGAAAATTAAAGGGCTCGATGTTAATTACACCAGAGTTCCCAACCTTTTTGGCACCAGGGATTGATTTCGTGGAAGACACTTTTTCCGTGGACCATGGGGTGGTGGGAGGAGTGGGGAGAGATGGTTCTGGGATGATTCAAGCTCTTTACATTTATTGTGCACTTTATTTCTGATCTATTGCCACTGCTGATCTGACAGGAAGTATCAGTTCATGGCCCGGAGGTTGGGGACTCCTGAATTACACAAAGGAGCATCCTGCACTGGGAGCAGAAGGAAGCAGGGGGATGACCCCCTTGGAGGGACACAAGTCTTAGAGATGTGCATGGATGCAGTTGGTTTTACCTTTAGCGCTGACCATCTTCACTGAACTTTTCTTTTCTGCCATATTCTATTCCATAGGGATATTTTATTGAATGCCCACTGTGAGGAAACAGGTATATTTAAATAAAATTTAACATTAATGTGACAACTGATCTTTAAACTGGGAACTCAAGGGCCAGTTTATCTTGGTCAGTCATGTTGGCATTCGAATGCCAATTTATTTCTGTGCTTTTTCATTCTCCTTCTCTCAAAGTCCTGTCTTTGCTAGGATTTCTTATCTGATGCTCCTGCATCCCCAGATGTGTTCATCCTTTCCGTGGCCGGTTCCATTGCAGGGGTGGCAAAGGTGACTCCGGCCCAGATCTCCTTTCCTAGAAGCCCAAGAGCTTAGAACAGGATTCAGACAGAATGTCGGGGGCATTGAGCAAAGGGATGGTCAGAGTGGACTTCCTAGAGGGGAGCTGATCATGTAGGGGATTATCCAGGGCAGGAAGATCAAATGTAAGCGCAGGAGGAGAGGAATGGGAGAAGAGTGGGGAACTTGGCGGGAGGGTGAGGGGAACAAGAGTTCAGGGAGACGAGCATTTCAGGGTTGCCACTTCTCTGGCCGTTGGATGTTTTTGTTGTTTTTTGGCTGTACTACACAGCTTGCAGGCCCTTAGCTCCCCCACCAGGGATTGAACCCATGGCCCCTGCAGTGGAAGTGCAGAGTACTCACCACTGCACCCCCAGGGAATTCCCTTGGCCATTGTATTCTGACTGTGCACTTGGGCCTCTAAGGACAGAGGGGTCAACAACGTCTTTCTCCCAAGTCTTTCCCGAGCTCCACCAGACTGCTTCTTGCTTTTTCTGTTCTTTCCTAGTCGCATCCACACATTTGTTTTCTAAAGTTCTTAGCAATTCGCTGTAGACTGCAGGCCACGCAGCACATCTGATTTTCAGACTCAGCAGGTCTGGGGGAACCATGATGTGCTTTTCTGACAAGTTGATCCTGCTCGTCTGGGACACACTTGGAGAAGCACTGCTCTGAAGTCTCCTTAAAGAGGATAAAGGATCAACAAAGGGTCCAAAGAAAAAGTATCTTTGTTTTGTCAAGATAATAAATTTATTAGTCTTTTTAAAAGAAATCTCATGGAATTCAATGAGCCAACTGAAGTTCCAGGACCTCCTGATCCCACCTCCAAATTCTCGGACTTCAGATGACCAAGCTGGACCTAGAGCTCATCTCCCAAGTGGAGAAGAACACCTGTTGGCCGGAGCCTCTGAACCAAACTGGGCAGGATATGGGCGCCCTGGAGTGCAGTCGTGCCCGGCAGCTGCTGTACTGAGACATCCCTATTCGTCCACAGGGCATCGGTGGTAAACTTGGACTTAAACACCTCCAGCACCCAGGGGGCTGGGGCAGGGACACCAAAGAAGGTGCCAGAAGCAGTGTTGTGTCTGGGCCGCAAGGCTGTGCTGGCTCCTGAGTGGGGCCAATGCGGGCCCTGTGAGCCTGTCTGGAAACTTGCCTGCTGCCTGCCGAGGGGAACCCTGCCCTCAGTCACCTTCCTCTGCTCCTGTCCGCACGTTCTCCCGGATCCCTCAGCCTCCGGGACTGCTCCCCGCAGATCTGATTTTCCTTCTGTGGTTGTTCAAGACAAGAAAGAATCCTTCCACAAAAACCTCCCAGAAAGCATAGGAAGCGAGGGCCATCTGACAAATCACATCTGACAAGTCACCTGATAAAAGGAAATCTCTGAAATGTCTGATAAGGTGGTCACTTCCTTCATGTTTATCACAGAGAACGTTCTCTAAAGCTGTCAGGCCCTCTCTTTCTCCAGTAAGTTCGTGAATCTTCCACACACGTTTTATTTGGAGCAAATGGGTAAAGGAGGGGGAGGGGGAGGGCTTGGAAGAAAGTTCCTTTAGAAATCATATTTTGAAAAGATAGGAAAACCACTAAGTATGTAGGTTATCTTGTTAGTCGTCCTTATCTCTGGTGGTGGAATTCTGTGCGTTTTTTTTTTTTTTTTCTTCCTGGCTCTCGTGTGTGTGTGTGTGTGTGTGTGTGTGTGTGTGTGTGTGTGTATTTTGCAGTTGGTTAAAAATAAAAAGCATGTTTTTAAAATCAGTCTTGGGTCCCACTGTCTTTGGGGTACAGGGCGTGTAGCAGCCCAAACCCGCAGGCAAGGGGTGGTGAGAAAAGAAATTTCAAATAGGAAAAGAGGGCCCAGGGCAGAGCCATCCAGAAGAAATGCATGCCTGCAGGTTCCTCAGACAAAACACAAAACACGTCCAATAATACTTTTGAGATGAGAACTGGCCTTTAGTCCAGGAGAGGCAGGTGTGGATTGTGAAGTTTTGGGGGGCTTGGAGGGTGGTGGGCCGGAAGTGCCCTCTGGCCCCCAAGCTGCCCTCTTCTCCTCTGGAAAGGGTTGGGTTTCTTTTCCTTCTCTCATCTTGTTCTTCCGTCCTTTTGGGTCTCCATAAGGAGGAAGCGCACCGTTCAGTAAAGCCTGCCCTCCTTCGTGTCCTGCCCTTTCCACTTGGGCTCATCCCTGGCATGTCCCAGACCCGGCTCCACACCCCGGGAGATGATGCTCGTACCTGACTCACCTTCTCAGCTCGCAGGCATACCCAAGAAAGATGTAGGAAGAGGGAGGATATAAAATGTAGTGTTTCACACACACAGCACATTTGGAAAATGCTAGAGTAAATCTAGGGAAGGAAAATCAGTAGCCCACAAGTAGCGTGACCAGACAGCCTAGTCTGTCTGGCACAGTCTTGATTTATATCCGTTACTCTGGCTCCATTACAATCAGCCCTCATATTCACTCTCAAGAGGGTCCCAACCGGAATGCCAAATTATATGATCGCCTCCAGTGAGCTGGATGGAAGATTCCGTGTAACTTCATGTTGAATGGTGAAACACCAATCAGATCTTCTCTTAGAGGGTTGTGATTTTGAGACCTAGGGAAAAAGACATCAGGAAAAAAGACAAACAGAAGCAGAAGCCGTAGTGGCGGAGAGCGGGAGGCTGAGTCCTGAGTCTGGTGGGTCACTAGAGGACGAGCAGCAGAGGTGTGCTTTCCTAAGACTGATAGGGGCTGGAGGGTGGCGGTGTGTGAGGAAGACCTGGCACTTCGCATGCTCTGACTCCCCTGACAATTGGGCTGCTGGGATGCCTTCCAGGAGAACTTACTTCCTGGGTTGCTTGCACAAGTCTCATCCTCAGAGCTCATCTGAGCACATCACAGACCATGGTGGCCTTTCTCAGTGTGGTTCTCAACTCTGGCTGCACATGAGAATCACCCTCTATCCCCTGCCCCTGCTTTTTGATTTACAAGAAGAAATGTCTCAAAAGTATTTTGAAATCAGATTTCAAAAACCTGGTTTACTCTAGATGAAGAGATTATAGCATGTTTTAATATATTCTTTTTGGTTATTTATCATATTTTCCAAAACTTCTGTGGTGAGCAAATATTTCTTATATAACAAGAAAGTAATAGTTATTTTAAAATGAGGAAGTAGAAATAAGCCCTTACATTTATGGTCCATTGGTCATCAATGAGAGTGGCAAAATAATTCAATAGAGGGAAAGGATAGTCCTTTCAACAACAGATTCTGGGGCAGCTGGATATCCACAAGCAATGGAATGAAGTTGGATCCCTACCTCACACCATACACAAAAATGTACTTAACTTAAAATGGATCATAGACCTAAATGTAACAGCTAAAACTACAAAACTCTTAGCGGAACACGTAAACATAACCTTTCATTGTTGTTCATTCACTAAGTTATGTCTGACTCTTTGAAACCTATGGACTGCAATATCCCAAGATTTCCTGTCCTTCACTATCACCCAGAGTTTGCTAAAACTCATGTCCACTGAGTTGATGATGCCATCCAACCATCTCATCCTCTGTTGCCACCTTCTCTTCCTGCCCTCAATCTCTCCCAGCATCAGGGTCTTTTCCACTGAGTTGGTTCTTCACATCACGTGGCCAAAGGATTGGAGCTTCAAATTCAGCATCAGTCCTTCCAATGAATTTTCAGGGTTGATTTCCTTTAGGATTGACTGGTTTGAACTCCTTGCTGTCCAAGGGACTCTCAAGAGTCTTCTTTAGCACCACCGTTAGAAAGCATCAATTCTTTGGTGTGTAGCCTTCTTTATGGTCTAACTCTCACATCTACACATGACTACTGGAAAAAACATAGCTTTGACCATATGGAGACTTGTGGGCAAAGTAATATCTCTGCTTTTTAATTTGCTGCCTAGGTCTGTCATGGCTTTTCTTCCAAGGAGCAAGCATCTTTTAATTCATGACTGCAGTCACTGTCTACAATTATTCTGGAGCTCAAGAAGATAAAATCTGTCACTGTTGTCACTTTTTCCTCATCTATTTGCCATGAAGTGATGCAACTGGATGCCATAATCTTAGATTTGGAAGTTGAGTTTTAAGCGTCTTCACTTTCCTCTTTCACCCTCATCAAGAGATTCTTTAGTTCCTCTTCACTTTTTGCCATTAGAGTGATATCATCTGCATATCTGAGGTTGTTGATACTCCTCCCAGCAATCTTGATTCCAGCTTGTGATCTATCCGGTACTGGATTTTGCATGATGTACTATGCAGAGAAGTTAAATAAGCAGGGTGACAATATATTGCCTTGATGCATTCCTTTCCCAGTTTGGAACCAGTCTATTTTTCCATGTCTGCTTCTAACTGTTGCTTCCTGACCTGCATACAGATTTCTCAGGAAGCAGGTCAAGTGGTCTGGTATTTCCATCTCCTTAAGAATTTTCCACAGTTTGTTGTGACCCACACAGTCAAAGGCTTTAGCATAGTCAATGAAGCAGAAGTAGATGCTTTTCTGGAATTCCTTTGCTTTTTTAATGAACTGATGAAAGTTGGCAATTTGACCTCTGGTTTCACTGCCTTTTCTAAAGCCAGCTTATACATCTGTAAATTCTCAGTTCACATATACTGAAGCCTAGCTTGAAGGATTTTGAACATTTCCATGCTAGCATGTGTAGTTGTACAGTAGTTTGAACATTCTTTGTCACTGCCCTTCTTTGGGATTGGAATGAAAACTCAGCTTTTATAGTCCTGTGGTCATTGCTGAGTTTTGCATATTTGCTAGCATATTGAGTGCAGCACTTTAATTGCATCATCTTTTAGGATTTTAAGTAGCTCAGCTGGAATTCCATCACTTTGTTCATAGTAATACTTCTTAAGACCCACTTGACTTCACACTCCAGGATATTTGACTCTAGGCGAGTGACCACATCATCAAGGTTATCCGGGTCATTAAGACGTTTTTTGTATAGCTCCTTTATGTATTCTTGCCACATCTTCTTGATATCTTCTGCTTCTGTTAGGTCCTTGCTGGTTTTGTCCTTTACTGAGCCCACATTCACAGGAAATATTTTCTTGGTATCGTCAACTTTCTTGAAGAGATTGCTAGTCTTTCTCATTGTTTTCATTTCTTTGCATTGTTCACTTAGAAAGTTCACTTATCTCTCCTTGCTGTTCTTTGGAACTCTGCATTCAGTTGGGTATATCTTTCCCTTTCTCCTTTGCCTTTCACTTCTCTTCTTTTCTCAGCTATTTGTAAGGCCTCCTCAGACACCATTTCCATGATGTTGGGTTCAGCAGTGATTTATTACATACAACACATATAGTATGTTTGCATGCTAAATCATTTCAGGTGTGTCCAACTCTTTGCGATCCTGTAGACTGTAGCCTGTCAGGCTCCTCTCTCCATGGGATTCTCCAGGCAAGAATACTGGAGTGGGTTGCCATGCCCTCCTCCAGGGGATCTTCCTAACCCAGGGATCAAACCCTTGTGTCTTATGTCTCCTGTATTGGCAGACAGGTTCTTTACCACTAGCACTACCTGGGAAGCCCAAGTACATAAATGATGGATCAGTTCGTAAAGAATCCACCCGCAATGCAGGAGACCCCGGTTTGATTCCTGGGTCAGGAAGATCCACTGCAGAAGGGATAGGCTACCCACTCCAGGATATCTGGGCTTCCCTTGTACCTCAGATGGTAAAGAATCTGCCTGCAATGCAGGAGACCCTGGTTCAATCCCTGGGTTGGGAAGATCCCCTGGAGGAAGGAAAGGCTACCCACTCTAGTATTTTGGCCTGGAGAATTCCACGGACTGTATAGTTGGACACTGCGAAGAGTTGGACAAAACTGAGCAACTTTCACTTTCACTTTCATAAAAATTGAAAACTGTGCTTCAAAGGACACTATTAAAAAAGTGAAAAGACAACCCACAGAAATGGAGAAAATATTTGCAAATTGAATATCTGATAAGGGATATTTATATCCCGAATATAAAGAACTTTTACCACTCATCAATAAAAGACAATACAATTTTTAAATGGATTTTTAAATGGATTTAAAAGGATTTAATAGACATTTCTATAAAAAAGAAGAACAAATATCCAATAAGCCCATGAAAAGATGCTCAACATCTGGTATGATGGAGCTGTAATTGGCTTGGCTGTGATCATTATTTCACCATGTATATGTAAATTAAAGCATTAAGTTATACATGTTACATATATATAAGTTTATTTGTCAATTATACCATGATAGAGTTGGGGAAAAGAAGGTATTCAACATTAATAGTTACTAAAGAAACGCTAATCAGAATCACAATATGATTCATACCCACTAGGATGGGTAAAGTAAAAAAGACAGACACTAACAAGTGTTGGATAGGAGAAATTGGGACCCTAATATACTCCCAATGCAAACTCAAGTGGGCTTTAGGAAGCATCACGAAGAACAAAGCTAGTGGAGGTGATGGAATTCCAGTTGAGCTATTTCAAATCCTAAAAGATGATTCTGTGAAAGTGCTGCACTCAATATGCCAGCAAATTTGGAAAACTCAGCAGTGGCCACAGGACTGGAAAAGGTCAGCTTTCATTCCAATCCCAAAGAAAAGCAATGTCAAAGAATAGTCAAACTACCGCACAATTGCACTCATTTCACATGCTAGCAAAGTAATGCTCAAAATTCTCCAAGCCAGGCTTCAACAGTATGTGAACCATGAACTTCCAGATGTTCAAGCTGGATTTAGAAAAGGCAGAAGAACCAGAGACCAAGTTGCCAACATCCACTGGATCATTGAAAAAGCAAGAGAGTTCCAGAAAAACATTTACTTTTGCTTTATTGACTATGCCAAAGCCTTTGTGTGGATTACAACAAACTGTGGAAAATTCTTCAAGAGATGGGAATACCAGACCACCTGACCTGCCTCCTGAGAAATCTGTATGCAGGTCAAGAAGCAACAGTTAGAACTGGACATGGAACAACAGACTGGTTGCAAACTGGAAAAGGAGTATGTCAAGGCTATATATTGTCACCCTGCTTATTTAACTTATATGTAGAGTATATCATGTGAAATGCTGGGCTGGATGAAGCACAAGCTGGAATCAAGATTGCCAGGAGGAATATCAGTTACCTCAGATATGCATATGATACCACCCTTATGGCAAAAACGAAGAACTAAAGAGCCTCTTGATGAAAGTGAAAGACAGGAGTGAAGAAGTTGGCTTAAAACTGAACATTCAGAAAACTAAGATCATGACATCCAGCCCCATTACTTCATGGCAAACAGATGGGGAAACAATGGAAACAGTGAGAGACTTTATTTTGGGGAGCTCCGAAATCACTGCAGACGGTGACTGCAGCCATGAAATTAAAAGATGCCTTCTCCTTGGAAGAAAAGATATGACAAACCTAGACAGTATATTAAAAAGCAGAGACATTACTTTGCTGACAAAAGTCCACCTTGTCAAAGCTATGGTTTTTCCACTGGTTATGTATGGATATGAGAGTTGCACTATAAAAAAATAATTGATTCTTTTCAATTGAGGTGTTGGAGAGTACTCTTGAGAGTCCTTTGGAAAGTGAGGAGATCAAACTGGTCAGCCCTAAAGGAAATCAACCCTGCATATTCATTGGAAGGACTGATGCTGAAGCTGAAACTCCAGTACTTACTTTGGCCACCTGATGTGAAGAACTGACTCATTGGAAAAGACCCTGATTCTGGAAAGGACTGAAGGCAGGAGGAGAAGGGGACGACAGAGGATTAGATGGTTGGATGGCATCATCGACTCAATGGACATGAGTTTGAGCAAGTTCCATGAGTTGGTGATGGACAGGGAAGCGTGGTGTGCTGCAGTCCATGGGGTCCCGAAGAGTTGGACATGACTGAGTGACTGAAATGAACTGAACTGAACTGAGCTGAATATACTCCTGATTGGGTGACAAAACAATGCAACTACTTTGGAAAACAGTTTGCAGCTTCTCAAAATGTTAAACACAGAACTACCACATGACCCAGTAATTCCATTCTTAGGTATATATACAAGAGAAATGAAAACATATCTTACACATAATTTGCACATGAATGCTCATAGTAATATCATTCACAATAGACACAATAGACACAAAGCAGGAACAACCCAAACATCCATCAGCTGATGAATGGATACACAAAATATGATATATCCATAAAACAGGGAAGGAGTACTGATGCATACTACAACACACATGGACCTTGAAAACTTTATGCTATGTTAATCGAACCAATCACATAAGATCATATATGGTATGAGTCCGTGTTTATGAAATGTTCAGAATAGTCCAATTCATGGAGTCAGAAATTAGATTAGTGGTTGCCACAGGGTGGGGGTTGGAGGGAGTGACTGTTGATAGGTACTGGATTATTTTTGGAATGATGGAAATGTTTTAAAATTAGTAGTGATGGTTATGCAACTCTGAGAATACATTAGGTGATTGTAGTCATGAAATTAAAAGACGCTTACTCCTTGGAAGGAAAGTTATGAACAACCTAGACAGCACATTAAAAACCAGAGACATTACTTTGCCAACAAAGGTCCTTCTGGTCCAGGCCATGGTTTTTCCAGTGGTCATGTATAGATGTGAGAGTTAGACTGTGAAGAAAGCTGAGTGTTGAAGAATTGATGCTTTTGAACTGTGGTGTTGGAGAAGACTCTTGAGAGTCCCTTGGACTGCAAGGAGATCCAACCAGTCCATCCTAAAGGAGATCAGTCCTGGTATTCATTGGAAGGACGGATGCTGAAGCTGAAACTCCAATACTTTGGCCACCTCATGCGAAGAGCTGACTCATTGGAAAAGATCCTGATGCTGGGAGGGACTGGGGAAAGGAGAAGAAGGGGACGACAGAGGATGAGATGACTGGATGGCATCACCGACTCGATGGGCATGAGTTTGAGTAAACTCTGGGAGTTGGTGATGGACAGGGAGGCCTGGCGTGCTGTGGTTCATGGGGTTGCAAAGAGTCAGACACGACTGAGCGACTGAACTGAACTGATACTTTAAAGTAGTGAATTTTGGGGTACATGCATTATGTAGCAATAAAGCCATTATTTAAAAAAAAAAAAAGCCATCAATCAAAGAAGTCAATGGTAAAAGAATGAACTGAGGGCATTCCCAGAATTGCTGAAGTCGCAAGCGTGGGAAGGGCTGGGAACAGATCACAGTGAGTGGAGCTGGGAGGGTGGGGGTTGAATCCTGCCTTGTGTGATCCACTGGCCTGAATTCCTTTAACTGTCATGGTGCTCTGGGACATCTTTCGAAATCAGAAGATAATTGAGGGACCAATTATATTTTGCTAACTCATCTGCTCTATTTTTTAAAAATAAACTATTGTTTTTAAAAAGTTTTAGATTCACGGAAAAATTTTGAAGATGGTACAGAGAGCTCCTGTCTACCCTGCACATCTTAGTAACAGATTAATCCGGTACCTTCGTCACAATTAAGCCAATATTGATACATTATTATTAACTCAAGTCTGTACTTTATTCAGGTGTCCTTATCTAATGTCCTTTTTCCAATCCAGGATTCTTCTAGGATCCCACAGTTCATTTTACCATTATCTCAATTTCTCAGGCCTCCCTTGTTTTTGATGACCAAGCAGTTTTAAAGATTACTGGTCAGGTGTTTTGTAGCATGTCCCTCCGTTGGGATTTTTCCAATGTTTCTCTTGTAATTGGACTGTAGTTATAGGATTCTTGAGCAAGATCACAGAGGTGAAGTGCCATTTTTATCACATATCAAGGGTGTACATTATCCACGCAAGTTCTCACTGTTGGCATTGACCTTGATTGCCACCAGGATTAGCTATTACGCATCAGTTTCTCCCCGTGTAAAGTATTCCTTTCCCCCTTCTCCTACTGTTCTCTTTGGAAGAAAGTCACTCGCACAGCTGATACCAAGCTGGGTTCGTGGGGTTATGTGCTGCTCCTGCAGGACAGAGTAGACATTAACACGGATCAGAATCCTTCTGCGTGGACTATTTATCTCCTCTCCTCATTTACTTATGCATTCAAACATTTTTTAAATATCAGTATGGACTTACGGAAATTTATTTTATACTTTCAATTATAATCTAATGTTACTTTTCTTTTTCTCAAATTGTTCCAACTTCAGCCACTGGGCACTCTTTCAGTTAGCCTGATCCCATAATCGATGGTGTTTTGTTTTGTTTTCCTGAGCCCTTCTTTACTTTCTGACAGTACAAGATGAAATTTCATTCTTTTATTATTACAAAAAAAACTCAAACAGAAGAGTGAATAGTAATAGTATAAAGAAACTTCACATATTCACCTTTTAGACTAAACAACTGTTAACATTTTTGACATATCTACCCCACCTGTTTTGTTTTTATTTTTAAATATAATAAAGACTGAAAAAACATAATATTATTCACTATCACACCCAACAAAAATGAATACTGATGCCTGAATATCACCTCTTACAAGTCAGTGTTTGCTTTTCCCTATTTTAACAACAACAAAAAAGCATTTTTACAGTTAGTTTGTTCAAACCAGGTTTACACTGGATTTGGTTAATTGTATCTTCATGTATTTTAAGATGACCCATACATCTATCTTCGGTGTTTCTTATAGAGCTAGACCTAGGAACTTGATTACATTTCCTCCAAAGATGAAAGCACTCTTCAGGACAAGTTTGCCTTGGATCAGACCTTTCATGTTGATAGAACTTATCTCCAGTGGAAGCAAACACCCTCTGCTGCTGCTGCTAAGTCACTTCAGTCGTGTCCGACTCTGTGCGACCCCATAGACGGCAGCCCACCAGGCTCCCCCATCCCTGGGATTCTCCAGGCAAGGACACTGGAGTGGGTTGCCATTTCCTTCTCCAATGCATGAAAGTGAAAAGTGAAAGGGAAGTCGCTCAGTCATGTCCGACTCTTTGCGACTCCAGGGACAGCAGCCTACCAGGCTCCTCCATCCATGGGATTTTCCAGGCAAGAGTACTGGAGTGGGGTGCCATTGCCTTCTCCGCATAACACCCTCTAGGACCTGTGTTTAGAAGAAGGAAGTGAACACCCCAGAGGAGGGCTCGAAGGCTTGCTTTGAGGAATCACAGCTGGGGATGTGTGTAAATGCCAGGGGACCCACAGCCAGGTGTGTATTTTATGAGGGTTGTGATTGTTTCTGCTGGTGGTAGGGTTACCAAGTTCCACAGATTTTCCCAGACTTCTCCAACTCTATTTTTCCCATAAGACTTATCATTCTTTTAGCTTGCCATCTTGTAGCACTCAGGGTTTTTAGCAATGCATACACGACGATAGAGCAGAAATGTCGGTGCATTTTACTGAAGAGAATAATAGGGAGTTGGACACTCCTGGTAATCTCAGAACACTTGCCATCCCTATGACCAAGATGCCTCTGATTTTGTTTCCTCCTCTGTAGCTCCTGACTGTCTTCTTGGGGGTCTGCTGGGCCAGTGGTTTCCTGGCTGGTCCCCAAGGAGGGGTTCAGGCTGGTGATGCTCTTCAGACCCTTCTCGGGGTCCCTATACCAACTTCTCCGGCCTCCCCTGGTTCTACAGGCCCCCAGTCCTCAACTAGGGTTGCAGGACTGGCTTCTTGTACAAAATAGGACGAGTCAGCTGCCTGTCCTGATTCTCTCCAGGACAATCAGCTGTCTTGATGCCCAGGACAGCAAACTGAGCGACTCATCCGGCACAAAAGGGCCTTTCAGAAATGATGCGAAGAGGCAGACCCAGTCTGAGAAGCAGCTCGTGTGGGCTAGGTGCCGCTGGTCACAGGCCAAACAGCAGGTATATTGCTGCCTTGGGAATTTTCTTAATGATTCATTTCTAGAACTGGGAGAAAGGACATTTCCTTTGTCTTTTCCCTTGTCTCTTCTCTACTTCATTCCCCTGCCTCCCTGCTTACCCCCATCAGCATTTCAACAAGTGAACTCTGAGAGGAAGGATCTTGAGAGTCACTGAGAAGATGAAATTTAAAATATACACTTTGAATGAGACTTCCCTGGAGGTCCAGTGGTTAGGATTCTGTGTTTCCACTGCAGAGGGTGCAGGTTGGGGCACTAAGATTCTGCATAGCTTGGTCAAATATATACACAAACACATGTATGTATATACATTATAAAACAAACACAAAAGAGTTCATGATGCTCTTAGGTGGAGGGACTTTGGTTGGAATCAAACCACCATTAATGGACAGAGTTCTGCTTTCTGTGATCTGACCCTGGTGGATCCATTTCCTCTCTGTTCCTAAGGCCAGCATGGCCCTATCCCGGGGCCTTCTTTAGAGCACGGAGTCAAGCCCACAGCCCCTGGGCATCAGGATGGCTGCCTGGGGCTGTGGGACAGTGTCAAGAGGGAGTGCCTCCTGTCCTCTGGGGAGGGGAAACTCGGAGGAGGGCGTCTCAGGCTCCAGCTGGGCTTTAGTTGCCAGGCCAGTGGCCGCCCTACTGCCCTGAGTACCATGATGGAAGAATTTTTTGCATGGTTTGTGCCATGTCCCTCCAGATTCCAACCAGGCCATGGTCCCCATACTCAACTCTCCAGAAGGCTTCTGAGGTTCTTGACTCAAGCAAGGCTGGGAGCAGAAGCAGAACTTGGGAGCATGAACTTCCTTTCCTTCCTGACAGCCCATGCTTTCCTTGAGAGCCTCCCTTCTTTTCATTCCTTCCTAACTTTGCTGAATCTCCACTTCTTCCATTTTTCTTCACATTCTGCTCCCTCTCCCAGAGATCATGTCCCAAGTTTCATCTTGTGTCTTGAAAGTGAAAGTGTTAGCCACTCAGCCATGTCCGACTCTTTGTGACCCCATGGACTGTAGCCCACCAGGCTCCTCTGTTCACGGACTTCTCCAGGCAAGAATACTGGGGTGGGTTACCATTCCTTTCTCCAGAGATCTTCCTGATCCAAGGATCAAACCTGGGTCTCCTGCACTGCAGGCCATTCATAACTGTCCAAGCTACAATGTTTCCCAGGTTTCAGAACTTTCTAGAACTCTGCAGGGGTGGGGGAAGTCAGCTTTAGTTTCCTAGGTGGGAGGCTATCCTCCAAGCTCTACCACCCTCTGTTTGGGAGACTTTAGGCAAATGGAAGGCGTGCACTTTGCTTCTGTTCACTCATTGGTGAAACAGAGATAAAACCCACCCACTTAAACTCACTGTGAAAAGGTCTCGGAGATGTAGCTATGGTGTCTGGCATTATTTGAGTTCCCATTCCTGGCTCACTCAGTCACAGCAGCATCTTTCCTACCAAGTCAGACCTGGAGGCTGCAGGTCAGGGGTCATCTGTGTGCAACACCCATGCTGAGTCAGTGCCCACCCCCTAGCCCACTCAGGCTCCTCTTTCAGCCCCTCCAGGGAGCCACCACGCTGCTGCTTCTCTTTCAAGGATCCATTTGTTGCATCCACACTTCCCCTTTCAGTCCAGACCAGCAGGTGCCCTTTTCCACTCAGCAGATCCAAGGAGCTGGGGTTCCAATATACGGCCTGCCCTCCTGGCCTTCTGGTCTACCACTGCCTTCCAGATCCAAGGGTGGGACTTTCCCAAGCCCTTTCAACTCCCAGTGACTGGGAAGGGTTGATGGGAGAGGATGGTAGGTTGGGGCATGTTCTCTATGTGCAAACATAACTCAAAATTTCTAGTTTAGCTGCCTGAAAATGAAGTTTTACAGGCTAGGGGGAGAACTGGGTATTTCATTCCTTATAAAACTCTTGGAGCTATAGGGTTGGTGCTACAATATGTCTCTTTGCAACCCCATGGACTGTAGCCCACCAGGCTCCTCTGTCCATAGAATTCTCCAGGCAAAAATACTAGAGTGGGTAGCCATTCTCTTCTCCAGGGGATCTTCCTGACCCAGGAATCGAAGTCGGGTCTCCCACATTGAAGGCAGATTCTTTACCCTCTGAGCCACCAGGGAAGCCCTACAATATGTTCCATGACATTTCTCTTCCTCTGGGAGCTCAATTCCCTTGTCTGTTTCCCTCAGGTTGTGCTTGGAATCCAGGGCAGCCCACATGGTGTGTCAGGAGTCACTGAGAACCACATTACTGCAGCGTGGCTGGGTTCAGGGGACAGGAAGCAATGTTTTTTTTCCAGCCAAATCGATTTTGCTTGAAGGATGGCATGCCTTCCCACCCTCTGATTTCCAGTAAGGTTCTATCATGGGTCACAGCAATTTAGCGTCCACTTGATAAAAATAGCTTTTTAATTTATTGACTGGCAAAATACTCTATTTATCAACCCATTCCGGGTTCCTCTAAAGATAAAATGGAGGTAAAACCCAAAAGGAAAATTAAAGCTTTAATGCCGTCTTGCCGGCTTCTGCTTCATTTCATTGTAAATTGAGTGCGATAAAACACTGCATCGGCAGCCTGCATAAAAGCAGCTACATAATTTTCTTTTGTGGAAGGAACTAATTCCGAAGTATAAGACTCTCACCTAAAAGAAGTCAAATGATGGTGGATGGCTCCCGTGCACTAATTATGTCTTCCTTTATATCTTTGGCTTGAACTCTAATTTGCTTACAGTTTAATGAACATCAGTTTCCTGCAGCGAAATATCTAAGGCCCTGTGAGACTGAACACTTGGGCAGTCAAATGCTCTCATTGCCAACACTAATCTTCAAACCCTTCGCATTCTCAACAGACTTCTAAAGGAGTGTGGCTCTTCAAAGGCTGGCTACTCACTTTTGAGCAGTAACTGCACACTTAAATTAAAAGCCATGATCCAGCAGGAGACTTGGGCTGTGCTGAAAAAAAAATAATCATTTTTACAAACCACTTTACTACTTTAGGTGCTGGCAATTCTTTCCAGCTTCCATCATTGTTTCATGCAAAAGCTGCATGTTTTATGACCGTTTGTTTCCCCAACTTTGGTTCCCTCAGAAAGTCTTCATTACTTTCTTCAGGGGTTTTCTCTTCATCATTGAGAGTTTAGAAAATGAGCAACAATAGAGGCAGGGGAGGGGGTTTCCCACTTGGAGCATGTGGCTCATTTCCAAGGTCTAACACTTTCCCCCTGGAAGCGAGATGCTGAAGCCAGTTGGATGGCAGATGATCGGACTTATATAGTTACAACTAACAGTGATCATGTGTTTCTCTTCTAACTTCTCAAACTTCAGTATTTCTCATGAAGGACCTTTCAGGTGAATGACCCCGAGGTCATGCGGGTGCTGATCGGGCCTGTGTGGGATGGAGCCCAAGGCCTGCATCTTGGAGCAGCTCACTGGCGATGCTGCTCCTGCTGGCCTGAGAACGCCACTCTGAGTCTCTTCACAGTGATTCCTCAACATCATCTTCATCACCACCTTTGAGGTAGATGCACTTTTACGGAGGAGGCCTTACAGCACAAGAAGATGAAGGAATATACCTGAGCTCACCTGGCTGTAGACAGCAGAGCCTGGTTCACACCATCTGAAGCCTGAACTCACGGTTGCTGAACACACTTCCTCTCTTTGTCAGGGGGTGTGCTCGTGAAGAGAAAGCTAGGAAGTAAATGTGATTCCTTGATCTTCATCCAGAGAGTTCTGTAGTGGGCCCTTGTTACAGAAGCCACGACGCTGTCTCTGCGTCACCCTCACTGTGGTCAGCATCTGCCTCCATCCAGCCCTGGCCATGGTACACCGAGGACACACATGGGCCGCCAGCTCCGGGCAAGGCAGGGAGAATCAGCGGCCATCAGACACCTCCGGTCACGTCTCAGTAACACTTCCAGCAGCCCCCACAGAAACCAACCTTCTTTTGGGGTCAGATTAGTCAGAAGGGATGGCTGACAAGAGGTTAGCTTTTGCACTTCAATTTAAAGGTTTCAAATGGCACAATATACCTTCTAGGGGTTGCTTCTCCATTTTGTGGAAATAACCCACCATCCTCTATGGAGTTGAGCCCAATGGAAGAACAATGACATGTGGCAGTGAAGTCCTGCCAGACTGCCTCGGTTCAAATTCTGACTTACTAGTTGTTCGGGGCTCAGCCAGTTTGCATAATCTCTCAGTGCTTCACCTTGCAGAGGAGAAATGCTGATGTCCACTGTCTGGGAGGAAGACTTCTTCCCTCCTAGCACCTTCTGGCTGATCTAACAATTAAACTGATACAAGACAGATGACTAGGAGAAAATCACACCAAACTTTAATAACATGTATACATGGGAGGGACCCAGAGAAACTGAGAATCTCACCAAAACAGCTAGAGCCCTCACGTCAAATACCATGTTCAGTTAAAGACAAAAGAAAATGTTGGGGCTACAGGTTTGAGACTTCAGAAGAGGGAGGCAATTCACATGGAGATGGAAAAGCAACTATTTGGTAAATAAATGTTTGCTGGGGCCTGCAGAGAAAATGGGACACAGAGTGGATCCCGATTTCTAGGTCATGCTCAAGATTTTACACCACACCTCACCCATATTCGTGGCAGAGCTCTCAGGAGATAGTTCTATCCCTAGACGGCCCTCTGTATAGATTTCTTTAGGCAGTTAAGGGAAAGGTCAAAATTTCTTTCTGAGTCTTTGAACCTTGATTGTTTTAAACTTGAAATCATCTGCATGCCCAAGGAACATTTGAGGGTGGCAGGTTTTCTCCCTACACTGCCTCCTAAGCTTATCATAAAGACTACACAAACTGCAAAGCAGGAGACCCCAGCTCAATTCCTGGGCCGGGAAGATCCCCTGGAGAAGGGATAGGCTGCCCACTCCAGCATTCATGGGCATCCCTGGTGGCTCAGATGGTAACGAATCCACCTGCAATGCGGGAGGCCTGGGTTCCATCCCTGAGTTGGGAAGATCCCCTGGAGGAGGGCATGGCAACCCACTCCAGTATTCTTGCCTGGAGAATCCCATGGACAGAGGAGCCTGGCAGGCTATAGCCCATGGGGTCTCAAAAAGTCGGACAGGACTGAGCGACTCAGTACACACAAGCAAACTAGGGATTCCAGGGCTTCCCTGGCGGCTCAGACAGTAAAGAATCTGCCCGCAGTGAGAAGACCTAGGTTTAATCCCTGGGTCGGAAAAACCCCCTGGAGGAGGGCATGGCAACCCTCTCCAGTATTCTTGCCTGGAGAAGTCCATGGACAGAGAAGCCTGGCAGGCTACAGTCCATGGGTTGCAAAGAATCAGACATGACTGAGGGACTAACATGCAAACTAATTAATTGGAGGTGCCTGCCATGGGCTAATCCCTCAAGATATGTAAGCTGCCACTATTCACAGAGACCCGGAACAGCCTTGCTGAGATTGTCCCCTGAAAATATAGGCGATGTTCTTTTTTTCCTGTTTATATACTTAAGGCCAGGTAGCTAATTTTACTGATTCTTCTCAACAGGGAATTAAGGGGAAAGACCTGCCGCTTGGCACTCTCCAATCTACAACATCTGAAAAGAACTGATAGTGCAAATAGTCCAAAGCAGAGAGGAAAATGTATAGATGGATGCTAGTACTTGTATGAATTATACTTCTGTTTACACACTGAGTCTTGAGGCCAAGACCATGTTAGAAAACAAAATCCAACTGAGTAAATTTCAAAGATCTTATTGGATTTGATCAACAGTTCATGAATCAGGCAGCATCCCAGCTAGCAAATAGAAAGCAGCTTTGAGGAGCTGTGGGAATGGAAACGTTTATAGGCAGAAGGAGGCGGTCAAGGAAGTTGTTCTAGCAGAGTGGATTGTTCCAGGCAGGGTCCCAGGGGTGGCAGGGGTCTATCAGGTGAATGACCTCACTAGAGCCGGCCAGGAAATTCCAGACTGACTTGGTTAAGATTACTTTGCTGCCAGAGGCTGAAACTGCAATTAGATTAGGCATTAAGTCTCAGTTTGGTGATATAGGCTTAGCACAAGTGACTTCACTTAGGACCTGTTGTCTCTTTTTTTAACAGCCTTCTCCTTTGACTACAACTGTGTGTAGAGGTGATACTTACTAAGCTCAGTTCCTGTGCTTTCAATGCAGGACTAAAATGCAAACATACTTGTAAAGTGGAAACACACTTTTATTTCCTAAGGGCCCTGTAATCAAGGCAAAAGCTATTACTTGATCGCATAATTAACCTTAGGAATAGAAGTGTAAACAGCACAATTCATGAATTTGTTAATTGGTCTTTCTTGCTACTGATATTAGCCCAAGTTGATCTGCTGTTCTCCTCTGTTGATTATCTTAAATGGGAAGTTTTCTAATTTGGATTTCTCCAGGATAAGCGAGGGAAAAGAGTAAAGTAAGCTTTTCAACAATTTGTGTCTGTCCTGTAGGTGTTTGTTTTTTTTTTTCCCCTTAGAGATGGATACAACTTAAATTGTTGAATGCCACCCTCCATCTTTGTAGATTTGGACCTCTCTCCAGATTACTGTTCTGTGCGCTGATTAGCCAGATTGCTGGTTACTGATGTGGGAGGCCACCCCCCCGGGCAGTGGAGACATAAAACAACCAGTAATGCTCATCGGCAGTCATGCTTCCAGGACTCTGAATCTCTGTCTCATTTAGTTCTAATTTATTTTCCCCATTGCAGTGACTCCTTAGCTGAGTGGAAATAAATAGAAGCACTAGGGTGTGTGGAGACTCAGGCCCTATGGATGGAGTGTGTGTGTGTGTGTGTGTGTGTGTGTGTGTGTATGTGTGTGTGTATATGTGTGGGTGGATGTGTGTGAGAGTGGGTATATGTGTGGGTGGGTGGGTGTGGGTATGGGGGTATGTGTGTGTATATGTGTGTGTGTGTGTATATATGTGTGTGTGTGTGTATGTGTGTGTATGTGTGTGTGTGTGTATATGTGTGGGTGGGTGTGTGTGGGTATGGGTATGTGTGGGTGGATGTGTGTGGGTATGGGTATGTGTGTGTATATGTGTGGGTGTGTGGGTGTGTAGGGGGGGTTGTGTATGTGTGTATATGTGTGTGTGTGTGTGTATGTGTGTGTGTGTGGGTGTGGGTTTGTGTGTGTGTGTGTGTATGTGTGGGTGGGTGGATGGGTGTGGGTATGTGTGTATGTGATGTGTGTGGGTAATCAGAGATGTGAAGGTTTTTGCCAGCACAGTACCAGGATCCACCCCTAGGAGTTGTAAAGAATTGTACTCACCAAAGCGAAGGAACTGGTTTCTAAGAGAAGCAGAAACATCACCGCGTTTCTCGCCGTGGTTGTTTCTTTGCCAGCTAGCCACACCTATGTGGTAAGTGGGACTGATTTCCAGAAGCAGCAAGTCATTACTGAAGAGAGCCTTTCACTGGAGCCCAGTTATGAAGCAGAGTTGCTTAATTAAATTAGACCCCAGGCCTCTGATTACAGTGTTCATTTAGAATAAAAGCCAAACTCTTCACTGAGGGTAGTGATAGTAGGCCTGATCTGTTCACAAACCTTAACATTTGAGGATACAGCCTATGAAGCCCCTGATGACTTCAGAAAAGGAAGGAGCCACCCACTGTAGCTGACAGCTGGTTTCAGTTGTCGATTGATGTCACAGCTCTCAGAAAAGAAAAGCTTGCTAACGGCTGAGGTGCTTTGGAAGCTCCCGGAATCTTGTTGGGTGAGAGTCCAGATCACCAGCCAGAAAGCCACCATAAGATGCACCCCAGGGACTAGCCTGGAGCTCAGGTCTGGTAACACAAGCCGCCAAGTGCGGACATGAGTGGTCTGCGGCTGGGAGGCCTTCTGGCCATCTGCGATGTGCTCAAAAGGGTCAGGTGGCCACAGTCTGTCACGTGAATCTTAGGACTCAGCCTGAAGTGGTGAACTGACAGGAGCCAGCCCACACCCCCGAGTCTCAGCCCCCCAATCCTGTGCTTCTCTGAGACTTGCACTGGTTCTAGAGTCTTTAGAGAGAGCAGCAGGGCCGATGAAGAACTCAGGGCACTGCTGCTGCCTGCTCTGGGCAGGCCTGGACGGCCAAAGCAACTCCCAGTGACCACACACTTGTCACAGCTGGGCTGGGCCCAGTACACACCCAGACTGATTCCCGCTGCACACTACCAAGGGAGGAAAAAGCCTTTGGGCTTAGGGGGAATCACACACATCCTCAGTTCTCCATTCAGCAGGACTTAATACAGACACGAAGTCCTTCTAAATATTCATTGGAAAGACTGATGCTGAATCGGAAGCTCCAATACTTCAGCCACCTGATGCAAAGAGCCAATTCATTGGAGAAGACTGAAGGCAAAAGGAGAAGGGGGTGGCAGAGGATGAGATGGTATTAGATAGCATTACAGACTCGGTGGTCATGAATTTGAGCACACCCTGGGAAAGAGCAGAGGACAGAGGAGCCTGGCGTGCTGCAGTCCATGAGGTCGCAGAGTCAGGCACAACTTAGCGACTGAACAACAAATCCTTCCAACTCAACGTTTCTGCTTTTCTTCTGGCCCCTCTCAGGCCTTTTTGAAAGTTTGATCTAGAATTTTAAGGGAAGGGCAGAGTTTCCAAAAGAGATACTCTGGACTTCACATGACAAAAAGCTTAGTCATTTTTGTTAGAGTATTTCCGAGTAGAGAAAGCGCTTCAGATACCTGAAGGGGAGACTTTGGAAGTAAAACCCAATGCAAGTTAAGAAGAGACGATGGAAAAGCAGGTTGGGGAGGGAAAGAGGGCTATGTGCTCGGGGGTCCCAAAGGGGCCCGTCCTCGTGATAGAAGATACAGGGGGCTACAACTTAGTTTACCCACCCATCCTGCTCAGAAGTCAAAAGCGCTGGATCCCACTAGTCCCAGATCTTAAGGGAAGTTAGTCTCCCCCTTGATACTGAGGTCGGGTGATAAAAATAAATCTTCTTTAGTAAGGACTCACGAGCCTGGGACTTTGCTGTGATCCACTGGTTAACATTTCCCCTTCCAATGCAGCGGGTGCAGGTTTGATCTCTGGTCAGGGAACTAAGATCCCACATGCCTCAGAGCCAAAAATCCAGAGCAGAAAACAACAGGAGCAATACGGTAATAAATTCAATAAAGACTCTTAAAATGATGCACATAAAAAAAAAAAAAGAATTTCAAAAAAACCGCTGAGCCAGAGATTCTGCTGGACACAGAACGTGCATCATGTCTTCAGGCCTCCAGCAGCCTGACAGTGGGGCCCCTAACTCCAGCAGCCTTGTCACTGGGCCCCTTTTACAGATGAAAGATGGGGACAAAGAGAACCTAGGTCATTTGCACCTTCATAGTTCTCACCTGTGACCCTCCTCCAGAGGCGCCCCTTACGCTCCTCTTTGTGCCATTAAACTAGTAACTCATGGTGACCAGCTTGATCAGTCCCTTGTCAGTGGATGCTGGCTGACATGATAAAAATTTCCATGGGTTCTGAAATCTGCCCAACACATTTTTTTTAGCCTTCTGTTAAAAATATATATTTTTAGCAAAATAATGCAAAAAAGTAAAGTGTATCAAAATGCTCCTTTCTCTGTGAGCACAAAAGCAAACATTTGTAACTCTTTTAGCTAATTCTTCTGGTGGCTCTCTCCTATTTTTTCATCATATGTTTATCTTCTTATTTCTTAGGGTTTTCCCCCCATTTTATACATTACCAACTTCTAATTTTGACAGAGGAGAAGGATTTAACAATCTTTCCGTCCATCCCACTTCCCTCCCCTCCCCCACATGCATTTTATCATAGTCATCAATCAGTATTTACATTTTTATAGCTGTGTGAATATGGTTTACTGCAGAGCTCTGCAGTGTACTAACTAGGCTTCAGTGTTTTCACACACTATTTTGAACTAATAATTGCCTCATCTTGATGTGTTGCATAGCTTTTAATGTAAGAACCTTTAAACTCTTTTCCAAATTTGTCATTCAATGTCCTGAACTCTGAGAAGTGTTTTTCGCTAAACACTCCGTCAGGATAGTGAGAGGATCTACCATTTCCTTTTGTATTCCTGGGGCCTTTCTCCTCACTCCATCCCTGTGTCCCTGCTCACACCTCAACTGGTAGTTCTTGAGTCCAAATGCCCATCTTTCATCCTAAAACTCCCTCTCCTGTGTAGAAATCCTGATTTTCTGTGTACTATGTTTTCCTCTTTTGTGGTTTATTTCATTGTTCTGTTAGACCATATTGTCCACAGCTTAAGAAAGAATTTGTAAGAGGCAGTGTTTGAGTCCTTTGTCTGGAAATGTCTTTATTCTTTCTCTCTCTCATTTGGTCAATAATTTGGTTGGGTGTACATTGAAAATAATTTGCCTGTAGAATTTCAAAGATCTTTGTCTTCTAGCATCTGATGTTGCTGTTTGTTACTGTTGTTCAGTTGCTAAGTCATGTCTGACTCTTTTGACCCCACGGACTGCAGCACACCAGGCTCCTCTGTCTTTATCTCCCAGGCTTTGCTCAAATTCATGTCCGTTGAATTGGTTATGCCATCCAACCGTCTCATCCTCTGTCATCCCCTTCTCCTGCTGCCTTCAATCTTTCCCAGCATCAGGGTCTTTTCTGATGAGTCAGCTCCTTGCATCAGGTGAACAGAGTATTGGAGCTTCAGCATCAGGCCTTCCAATGAATATTCAGGGTTAACTTCCTTTAGGATTGACTGGCTTGATCTCCTTGCTGTCCAAGGGACTCCCAAAAGTCTCCTCGAGCACCACACTTTGAAATCATCAATTCTTCAGTGCTCAGTCTTCTTTATGGTCCAACTCTCGCATCCATACACGACTACTGGAAAGACCATAGCTTTGACTAGATAGACCTTTGTCAGCTAAGTGATGTCTCTGCTTGTTAATACACTGTCTAGGTTTGTCACAGCTTTCCTTCCAAGGAGCAAGTATGTTTTAATTTCATGGCTGCAGTCAACATCTGCAGTGATTTTGGAGCCCCCCAAAAGAAAAAGTGTCACTAATTCCACTTTTTCCCCTTTTATTTACCATAAAGTAGAGGAACCAGATTCCATGATCTGTTTATTAGTTTTTTGAATGTTGAGTTTTAAGCCAGCTTTTTAACTTTTCTCTTTCACCCTTGTCAAAAGGTTCTTTAGTTCCTCTTCACTTTCTGCCATGAGAGTTGTATCATCTGTAAATCCGCCGCTGTTGATATTTCTCCCAGAAATCTTGATTCCAGCTTGTGATTCATCCAGTCCAGGATTTTGCTTGATGTACTTACTTTGCATAGAAGTTAAATAAGCAGTGTTGCTTTTGAAAAGTCCAAAATTCTGATTCTCATTCTTTCTAACCCTGATTTTTCCCTCTACAATTTTTAAAAAAAGTTTAATTAATTACTTATTTATTGACCACACTGTGCCACACATAGGATCTTAGTTTCCTGACCAACACTGAACCCATGTCCACTGCAGTGGAAAGTCAAAGTCTTAACCCCTGGACTGCCAGGGAAATCCTTCCCTCCACAGATTTCTAGGGGCTTCTGTTTAGCCCAGGTGTCCCAAACTTTCATAATGATGAATCATGGTATGGAGTTTTTTTCATTCATTTATTCAAAGGCCCTTTCAATCTAGGGTTTTTTTGTCCTTCAATTCTGATATTTCTTTCTTACATCAATTTTTGAATAATTTATTCTGTGCTATTTTCTTTTTTCAAAAAAGAATAATATTTATATGTTGGATGTCTTAGACTGATCCTGTCTTTTATGTTTCGCTCTTTTCCATCTTTTCTTTTAACTTCTGTTTGATTTGCTCAATTTTATTTTCACTGAAGGTTTTTCTTTTTCTTTTAGAATTTCCATCACATTTTAATTTTCACGAGGACTTTAAAATATTATATCCTGTTCTTGTATCATAAGATGCAGTATTTTATCTTTCTGAGGGTATTAATTCCAAGTTTATTTCACAGGTTTTTGGCAACATTTTTCAAATTGGAGGTCTTTCTCCAGTATTTGGGGATTCTTGGCTGTCTGTTCACATTTAAGTGTCAGATGCTGAGAGGTACTGAGGAGGCTCTCTCTGTTTGTTGGGGTCACCAGAGGAGGAGTTTCTCCTTTAGTTGGGCGGGGAGTCAGGCTTCACTGGAGGAACTCTTGTCTCTGCTGCCAGTGCCAGTCCAGGGAGACCTTCTCCCCTGTTGCTCACTTTTCTGGGAAGGCATCGTCTGGTATATGCCAGATTGCTGGCCTTCCGAGAGAAGCTGGGGGAGAGCTGCAGGCTGTGACTTAGTCTCCCCTTTCGTTTCCGAGCCTCACCCCTGCTGCCTCTGCCTCCGTCTGGGTGCTCAGACTGGGTCGTATCCCCTCGTGTGCTGTGCTCAGGTGCTTCAGGCGTGCCCGACTCTTTGGAACCCCATGGACTCTAGCCCTCAAGGCTCCTCTGTCCAAGGGATTCTCCAGGCAAGAATACTAGAGTGGGTTGCCATGCCCTCCTCTGGGGGATCTTCCCAACCCAGGAATCGAACCCATGTCACTTATATCCCCTGCATTAGCAGGCAGGTTCTTTACCACCTGGGAAGCTCATATCCCTTCATTGTTCTTATAAACAGTGTGCTTGTTGGTGAGGAACTTTTGAGTGAAACCTTTGATCTACTTGGCTCTCCTCTCCTGCTCCCATTTTAGGGTTATACCTGTGTAATTTCTATACTATTATTTATTAAATAGGTCTTTGGAAAGAAAAAGAGAATTGTCATCTTAAACTGGATTACTTTATAACAGGGGAGACGCTCTCTTAGGTTCCTGGAATATTTTGGATGGTAGTTGGGGCATAGTGTTCTAGAAGACTTAGAGGTCTGCTCTTTCCAGATTAAGCTTGAAATGATGCTCTGAAATGCAGTCACCATTATCTGCATTGTTAGAGGTAGAGATGAAACTAAAGATAACTGGCATTCATTGAGTACATAATTACCCAAGACTGTTGTTTTCAGTCGCTAAGTTGTGTCCGACTCTTTGTAATCCCATGGACTGCAGCACACCAGGCTTTCCTGTCCTTCACTGTCTCCCAGAGTTTGCTCAAACTCATGTCCATTAAGTTGGTGATGCCATCCAACCATCTCATCCTCTATCATCCCCTCCTCCTGCCTTCAGTCTTTCCCAGCATCAGGGTTTTTCCAATGAGTCAGCCCTTCACATCAGATGGCCAAAGTATTGGAGCTTCAGCTTCAGCTTCAGTTTAAGTTCTTCCAATGAATATTCAGGGTTGATTATCTTTAGGAGAGACTGGTTTGATCGCCTAGCTATTCAAGGGACTCTCAAGAGTCTTCTTCAGCATCACATTTTGAAAGCATCAGTTCTTTGGCACTCAGCCTTCTTTATGGTCCAAATCTAACATCTGTATGTGACTACTGGGAAAACCATAGCTTTGACCATATGGACTTTTGTGGGCAAAGTAATGTCTCTGTTTTTAAATATGCTATCTAGGTTTGTCATAGCTTTTCTCCCAAGGAGCAAGCCTGTTTTAATTTCATGACTATAGTCACTGTCCACAGTGATTTTGGAGCCCAGGAAAATAAAATCTGCCACTGTTTCCATTTTTCCCCCCCATCTATTTGCCATGAAGCCAAGACTATACCGGGTGCTTTATGAGTTATCTCCTGTAACCTTTACAACTTTTTTCTCTATAGAAGGTGACAGAGGTTCAGAAAGATTAAAAAGAAATCTTTCAGAGTCACACAGTGGCTAAGATGGAATTTGACTACAATTATCTTTCTTGATAACAGCAACAACTGCTAACATTTGTTGAGGATTTACATTGTATCAATCCTGAGAGCCAGCCCATAGTTCTTCTGGCACTCTGTCTATCAGATATAATCCCATGAATCTATTGTCACTTCCACTACATAATTATAAAGAATTTGATTTAGGTCATACCTGAATGGCCTGGTGGTTTTCCCTACTTCTTTCAATTTAAGTCTGAATTTGGCAATAAGAAGTTCATGATCTGAGCCACAGTCTGCTCCTGGTGTTGTTTTTGCTGACCATATAGAGCGTCTCCATCTTCAGCTACAAAGAATATATTAATCAATCTGATTTTTGTATTGACCGTCTGGTGATGTCCATGTATAGAGTTGACTTTTGTGTTGTTGGAAGAGGGTGTTTGCTATGGCCCATGAGTTCTCTTGTCAAAACTCTGTCAGCCTTTGCCCTCCTTCATTCTGTACTCTTAAGTCCAAACCCGCCTCTTACTCCAGGTATCTTGTGACTTCCTACTTTTGCATTCCAGCCCCCTATAATGAAAAGGACATCTTTTTGGGGTGTTAGTTCTAGAAGGTCTTGTAGGTCTTCATAGAACCGTTCATCTTCAGCTTCTTCAGCATTAATGGTTGGGGCGTAGACTTAGATTATTGCGATATTGAATGCTTTGCCTTGGAATGAACCAAGATCATTCTGTCATTTTTGAGACTGCACTCAAGTACTGCATTTTGGACACTTTTGCTGACTATGAGGGCTACTACATTTCTTCTAAAGGATACTTGCCCACAGTAGTAGATATAATGGTCATCTGAATTAAATTTGCCTATTCCTGTCCATTTTAGTTCATTGATTCCTAAAATGTCAACGTTTGCTCTTCCGACCTCCAACATGATCACTTCCAATTGACTTTCATGGACCTAACATTCCAGGTTCCTTTGCAGTATTTCTCTTTACAGCATCAGACTTTACTTCCATCACCAGTCATATCCACAACTGGGTGTTG
Organism: Muntiacus reevesi; assembly: GCF_963930625.1. NCBI lineage: Eukaryota > Metazoa > Chordata > Mammalia > Artiodactyla > Cervidae > Muntiacus > Muntiacus reevesi. Next base: position 64,821,990 of record NC_089261.1, read on the forward strand.
TTTTTGCTTTGGCTCCATCCCTTCATTCTTTCTGGAGTTATTCTCCACTGATCTCCAGTAGCATATTGGACACCTACCAACCTGGGGAGTTCATCTTTCAATGTCCTATCTGTTTGCCTTTTCATACTGATCATGGAGTTCTCAAGGCAAGAATACTGAAGTGGTTTGCCATTCCCTTCTCCAGTGGACCAGGTTTTGTCAGAACTCTCCACCGTGACCTGTTTGCCTTGGGTGGCCCTACACTGCATGGCTCATAGTTTCATTAAGTTACACAAAGCTGTGATCCATGCAATTATTTTGGTTAGTTTTCTGTGATTGTGGTTTTCATTTTGTCTGCTCTCTGATGGATGAGGATAAGAGGCTTATGGAAGCTTCCTGATGGGAGGAATTGGCTGTGGGGAGAACTGGGTCTTGCTCTGGTGGGCAAGACCATGCTCAGTAGATCTTTAATCCAATTTTCTGCTGATGGGTGGGGCTGTGTTCCCTCCTTGTAGTTTGGCCTGAAGCCAAACTTTGGTAAGGGCAAGGAGACCTTCTCCAAATGGACTTATGCTAGCATGCCATGCCTCCCAGGACTGCTGCTACCAGATTAGGTCTGATGGACCGAGTGCCAAAAGAAATGTGGGTGCAAGTCTGTACCATTGTACAGAAGATGGCGATCAAAACCATCCCCAAGAAAAAGAAATGCAAAACAGCAATATGGTTGTCTGAGGAGACCTTACAAATAGCTGAGAAAGGCAAAGGAGAAAAGGAAAGACATACCCATCTGAATGCAGAGCTCCAAAGAACAGCAAGGAGAGATAAGAAAGCCTTCCTCAGTGATCAGTGAAATACTTAGAGGAAAACAATAGAATGAGAAAGACAGAGATCTCTTCAATAAACTTAGAGATACCAAGGGAATGTTTTATGCAAAGATGGGCTCAATAAAGGACAGAAATGGTAGGGACCTAACAGAAGCAGATGATGTGAAGAAGAGGTGGCAAGAATACACAGAAGAACTGTACAAAAAAGACCCTAATGACCCAGATAACCACGATTGTGTGACCACTCACCTAGAGCCAGACATCCTGGAATGTGAAGTCAAGTGGGCCTTAGGAAACATCACTATGAACAAAGCTAGTGGAGGGGATGGAATTTCTGCTGAGCTATCTCAAATCCTAAAAGATGATGCTATAAAAGTACTGCACTCAATAGGCCAGCAAATTTGGAAAACCTAGCAGTGGCCACAGGACTGAAAAAGTTCAGTTTTCATTCCAATTCCAAAGAAGGGCAGTGCCAAAGAATGTTCAAACTATTGCACTCATTTTACATGCTAGCAAAGTAATGCTCAAAGTCCTTCAAGCTAGGCTTCAACAGTACATGAATCAAGACCTTCCATATATATACACTGGATTTAGAAGAGGCAGAAGAAACAGAAGTCAAATTGCCAACATTCCACTGGATCATAGAAAAAGCAAGGGAATTCTAGAAATGCATCTACTTCTGCTTCATTGACTATGCTAAAGCCTTTGTGTGGATCACAATCAACTGCGGAAAATTTTAAAGAGGTAGGAATACCAGATCACCTTACCTACCTCCTGAGAAATCTGTATGCAGGTCAAGGAGCAACACTTAGAATTGGATGTGGAACAATGAACTGATTCCAAATTGGGTAAGGAGTATGTCAAGGCTGTATATTGTGACCTTGCTTATTTAACTTATATGCAGAGTACATCATGTGACATACCAGACTGGATGAAGCTCAAGCTGGATTCAAGTTTGCTGGGAGAAATATCAATAACCTCAGGTATGCAGATGACACCACCTTAATGGCTCAAGACAAAGAGGAACAAAAGAGCCTCTTGATGAAGGTGAAAGAGGAGAGTTAAAAAGCTGGCTTAAAACTCAACATCTAAAAAAACTATGATCATGGCACCCAGTCCCATCACTTTATGGTAAATAGATAAGAAAAAAAAATGGAAATAGTGACAGACTTTATTTTCTTGGGCTCCAAAATCACTGTGGACAGTGACTGCAGCCATGAAATTAAAAGATGCTTGCTTCTTGGAAGAAAAGCTATGACAAACCTAGACAGCATATTAAAAAGCAGAGACATCACTTTGCCTACAAAGGTCTGTATGGTCAAAGCTATGGTTTTTCCAGGAGTCATGTACAGATGTGAGAGTTGGACTATAAAGAAAGCTGAGTGCTAAAGAATTGATGCTTTTGAATTGGGGTGCTGAAGAAGACTCTTGAGGGTCCGTTGGACATCAAGGAGATCAAACCAGTCCTTCCTAAAGGAGATCAACCCTGAATATCCAAGAAGGCTTGATACTGAAGCTACAATACTTTGGCCACCTGATATGAAGAGCTGACTCATTGGAAAAGACCCTGATGCTGATTGAAGGCAGGAGGAGAAGGGGATGACAGAGTGTGAGATGGTTGGATGGCATCCAACTGATTTAAGGGACATGAGTTTGAGCAAACTCTGGGAGACAGTGAAGGACAGGGAAGCCTGGCGTGCTGCAGTCCATGGGGTCACAGAGTCAGACACGACTGAGCAACTGAACCACCACCACAATAAAATGCCTGAGAGCCTAGACGCTTGCTTCTCACTTGCCTAGTTGTTCTGGGGCACATCAATGGTGAGTCATAAAAAAATTGTATAACTAAAGTGTTCATCATTTGTAGAAAAAACATATTTCTCCCCTAAATGATCTGGAAACAATGTAGTTTTTTTAAAATAATACACTATTTTACCCACTTTTCCTATGTGCTCCTCATTATATGACTCTTACACAAAGTCTTCTTTTCAGACAACTCACTCTCTTTTGACTCTGCAGTTGGAAAAAGTGCCTCTAATTTTCCAACAAGAAGGTATTTGTTATAGCCAAACCATAGCAGGAATATACTATGCACTGTTCTTCAGGTCTCCCTCATTGAAATCCAGGCTCATGCCTGCTTCTGTGGCTCTGTCAGTTCACAGGTCGACAGGCTGGGACTGAGGCTGCATCGTTTTCTGGTTTGATCTATGACATATTACATGTTCCCAAATTTGCAGGGCAGTTGCAGGTCAATACATAATAATATGGTTAAGAGCTTGGCCTCTGTGGCCATAAGTCTTCCTCTGAACCCCAGTTTCTCCAAGTTTTTTTTTTTTTTTCCCCTTCTGGACTTTGTGGCCATGAACAAGTTCCTTGACATATCTGTACCTATTTCCTCGTCTATAAAATAGGGCTAATGATAAGACATCATGGAACCATTGAGAAGATTGTTGTTCTACTGTTGTTCTTGTCCTTTTTAGCCTGTGTTTGTTTAACCTTTTGGGTAAGTTCATGTCTTTTAGGCCCCAATAGTTTGAAGTAAGGCTCGCGATGACCAAGGAATTAAGCCCATTCCAGGAGAAAGTGGCCCAGGTCCCTCCAGGTCCTTGGACCAGTTGGCGAGGGACTTCTGTACCCTGAGGGTAAGCTCGGGTCTGCAGTCCCGAGAACTCAGGCCGCTCCCCTTTAGGAATAAGGCTGTGGAGTCTCTCGGGGGAGTGGGACAGGCTGGGGCCTGGGTCCCTCCACTGCAGCGCTGCAGTGCCTGCACCTGGACACAGCTCTCCTCAAGCAACAGAATTCAGAGAAACGATGTGGGACTGAAAACAACATGCCCGCGTTGGACAAATTCCGGACAAAAGAAACAGAGAGACTGAAAAGCCCAACTGCCTCTGCTGAAGAGCCTAGAACAAAACCAGGGTACTGCAATGCTCCCTGAACACAACACACCCAAGCCATCCCTGGACACACCCCTGCCTTCACCCCAAGTAAGGAACCAGCGTGTCCGCCCCCTCTTTGGGGAGCGAGCAAAGGAGGGAAACTGTCGTTTGCTCTCCCTCTTTGCTGCAGCAGGCGCCCTTATAAAGCCTTGCCTGGAAAAAAAAAGAATAGTAAATTATTCCTAATACATGTCACTATGCTGAATTTTAATAAGCTCATGACAGCAGCTGGCTATCATGATCACTGGTGATATCTGCAGCCCTTCAGTGAATCCTTACTACAGACCAGGTACCATGCTAAATGCTCAACACACAGTCTCATGTAATCCCCATGACATGTTACCCCCTTTCCAGATGAGGGGACTAGAGTTGAGAGAGTTGAAAAGGATTTCCCCTCAAACTGATGAGACTGAGCTTCAGACCTCCGGCCTGAACAGATCTCTGACAGCTGGGGGAAATCGGGGGTGCGGGGCGGGGCTTGGGGGGGTGCAGGGAGGCTGCGGACAGAAGCACTTCCATTAAGCAATTCTGGTAACTGCCCAGAGATCTCACAAAAAAGGGATCCTCTTTACCAAGTCCTCAGTGAGTTGTTACAATGTTTATCATGCTAAATGTTCATTTTGGGATCTAATTTTGTGAGATGTTTCTTTTCTTTAAGAGGGTCCTTAAGTTTATGAGCTTCAGTCCCCCAAACCTAGATTTGATGCTGAAAAGAGGTGTGTTCAGTTTTACTTTTAACTTCTATTCCACATTGTATCCTTGCTAGATTGATTTTAGTGACACAAAATCCATTCACTTTACAGGAATGGAGAGAATCCTCAAATTGAAAGGCTCATGGTAGCTTGGAATTAGACTGTCTAGCTGCCTACATTTAATAAGGCACAAGGATTTGGTGAAATCTTAATGGGCTTCATCAATACAAGTTTAAAAAGTCTTGCAAGTAACCTTCCTCTTACAGTGAGTAGTGGTTTGATGTCTCTTTTATAATCTATGAATCTCCTAGAAAAGTGGTAAATTGGCAATATATTTCTGTGCTCTGTTTGAACCTTTGATTTGCAAGAGTGATTTCAACATAATTTTCCTTTTGCAGAGCATGACTGCTGAAGCAAAACAAAACCCAAAGATAAACAGCCTTCATAGGTTTGACCACGATAGATTTTCCAAAGCAAAGAATAAAACATCAAAATGTCCGCTCAGTGGTTCCTTGTCCTTAAGAATCCTGGGGAGAATCAGATCATCTGAAATAGAAACTCTGCTATTTTTACACCCAATTGCAAACTGGGAAGTTGCCAGGCTTTGGTCTCAGCAATGAGTCTTCCCAGGAACTAGGTCTAGAATTTATTTATACTTTACACTTTGGAGAAAGGTACACTCTGAGTCATTTCAGCTTTTGGTACTTTTCCTTTTTTTGAAGAACCTTTGAAATTACTTTTTGATATTTCTGGTCTCCTCCACCTAGAAAGAGAACGCGGCAGAGGTATGAAACCGGCAAGAACCTCCCTTGGTGGGGCTTTACTAGTATTAATGAATGGACAATAGGACACATGGGCTAGTGAACAGTGCCACATTATGCTTGATGGCAATTCAGATCGATGGCTGGCGCTCCCCCGAAACGGGAGCTGGGTGCAGGCACTTTGGAGCTAACTTAAAATCCATCTCCTGGGCAGTAGACAGTGCCAAAATGTAACACTGTGCACCACTTTTCAAATTACCACACGTTGTCTAACGCAGGACTTCAGCAACATAATGTGGACACACACTCCCTTCACACAGAGGTCACTGAGCTATCACAGAAGTCTTAGCAAACCTTCTCTTGGCCACTAACATCTTCTCTTCATATGGCCCGTTCCTTTTTTTTTCATGGATGAACAAGTGAAAGGCTTAACAGAAATATTATTATGCATCCCTGAGAACAAGGGCCTCTTCCCAGGATCCAGTATATTCTTTTTTTGTTTGTTTTTTGCCATGGTGCATGTAATCTTAGTTCCCTGACCAGGGATCAGATCCGGGCCCTGGGCCCCCCTGCAGTGGAATCATGGAGTCTTAACCACTAGACTGCTAGGGAAGTCCCTCCAATATATTCTTGTATGTTGTACACACACACACACACACACACACACACACACACACACACACCCCACACACACACACACACACACCCACACACACACCTCCCCACAGGGGACATGAAAACAACTTGCGTCAGAAGCATTTATTCACATTCAATCACCAGCAACACTAAACCACTTTCACTACTGGTAGAATTCCAGATGGCTTTATAAACCAGTAGGTTCCCTGAAAATTGCTGCAAGGGACAAGGTTGAATCCTCTGTTGCCGATGAAGCTGATGGAGTAGAGGTTACAATGTGGACTAGTTTTACTCGGGGTGGGGGGGGGGGATGACTAACAGAAGGAAAGTGAATAAGGCTGTGTCTGAGGGAAGGCATCAGTCATTGTGATGTGAATCTAACCTCCTCGCCCTGTGCCAGTAACTTGTTTCTGGTTTCTATTAATACGGGCTGTTAGGAGTTACAGCAGCCGGGATGAAGCCAGGCGGGCGCTGCCAGGCAGCTTCTCTGTCCCCTGTGTCTCCATTTCACAAAGAGCAGGGATTGCATCAGTGAAAGTGTGTGGGAAACGAGGCACAGGCTGGATCCAGGGAAGCCTTCCTGCGACCCGGTTCACTTTAGGGAAGGATAGGCAGAGGTCTTCGTGTTGTTATATGATTGCAGCCTCCAATCAATTCAGAGAAGTAGAAAGGAGACTGAACAGGCTAGCTCAAAAGGCAGAGAGAAAATGGCTTAAATGCTAAGTTAATACAATGAACTAAATGTCAATTACGTTTTGAAATTAAACAAGTAGGTAGGTTGAAATATCTACTTCACCAATTGGTGTGTACTAGCTGTTGCAAATTAACAAAACAGCTTATGGTTCTTAAATAGCAATAAGGGAGCTTCCAAGTGTCAAAATTATAAACAATTCCAATTAAAAAAAAAAAAGCCCTCTTTGCTCAGTTCCACAAACTTACAGAGCACCTGCTCTGGGCATTAATGGGTTACTCTGTGTCCTAATTTTAGTTTTAGTTTCAGGCATTGTTTGATCTTTGGGAACTTATCACATCTAAATTTGGGGGCTGCCTCTCTTCTGGTATAAACAATTGAAAATTCACAGTTATATAAGGTGGTGAATTTCTTCATTAAGGAGGCCACAAGCAGGGCTCCCTTTATGACCTTTCTTATTTTAATTCCTTTAGGATGCGGTCAAGATTTTCCGTTTCCTGGAACAGATTCACTGTAATGAAGATTATTCATTTATTCATAAATAAAATTTAATGAACACCTAAGTATATACAAGAGCTCCATATTTGCCTTTTACAAGGTTTCTGTAAGACTCAATGAGAAATTTATGTGACTCCGCTTTTAAAAAAAAGTAAATTGCTATATATAGAGAAATGCTATTTTTATTACATACCTGAATGAGTCACAAATACATTCAACTGCTCCCAAATATAGCAAGATAGAATTATCTGGGTCTCTTTTCTTAAAGTTGTAAGAGTAGCTACCACTTAGTGCCATTGGTATGCTTTGTAACATTCCATTTAATCCCTACAATAACCTTAGGAGGTGGGATTCTCTGCCTCCTAGAAGATGAGACGCGAGGTCAAGTGATCTGATGAAGGTCCTGAATCCAGACAGAACTGGGCTTTGGAGTCAGACCTATTTGTGAACTCATTCTATCCTATAATGCACATTCATTTTTATAGATGATGTTGTGCTTCAATTGTATTGAGTCAAACCACATTTACATTAGGAAAAATCAAGCAGCTTCAGGACTACCAAGCAGAATCACAACTTCTTGATCACGGAGTGGTCTGTGTGAACAGCAGCTGTGGCTCTGGGCTATGCCATGGCTGGGCTGCTCATCTCCACCTCAAGCCTAACGTGATTTTTGCCATGGGTGTTAACCATGTGGTTTTTCTATCTTTTCCCTTATCCTGTCACTTCTCTCTGATGTTCTCGTGCCTGTAATGTGTTGGGGACTAATATACCAGATAACTAGAGCAGCGGTTCTCCAAGTTGTGTTCACAACCCACCTTGTGAGCTAGTTTAAATGCAATTCTTGGGTCCCATTCATTCCCAGATGTTCTGATTCAGTAGCTTTGGGAAAGTGAGGCCCAAGCACTGCTGCCCTAGGAGTAAAGAACACATACTTTGTGACTGTAAGAACTGTATTCTCTAAGTAGCATCTGTATTTGTCAGCTTTCTGATGTGCATCTCAGGCCTGGCTAGCTGGGATTCCTGGAGATACACCCATGGCAGAAACCTGCCATGGCTATGTAATTGCAGTAACCGAACCTCATTTTTTTTTCACTTACTGTTAAAATGCTAGGCTTATTCAGTAAAGCAGTGACAAAAGAGTCTAAAAGTACCACAAAAATGCCCCCTCATCCCTAAAACCTCGCTTTAGTCTGCTGAAACTCCAGGTTTCTTTTTCCTTAAAGGGCATGGGTGTGAGTCCTGGTGCTTGGCCCAGTACCTGACTCCTGACAAACCCCTACCCCGTGTGAGCCCCAGTTCTGCCCTCATCTGTGAAGTGGGGAGAGTGCTGCCTAAGGAGTGTGGGGGCTTCTGAGAGATGTGTATGCAAAGTTCCTGGTAAGCGGTCGACATGTGGTCGGACTTTAACAATGAACTTTTCACAGGAATCCTAGATGTAACTACCACACAGGAGTCTGGTGGCTCTGTGAGGGGCCAGGTTTCACGTGTGTTCACCCCCGCGCACTAGAGGTGTGCTCAGAGGCACGTCTTCGCGGGCAGCCTGTCTGTGGGAGAGATACAAGCTGCTCCCCGTGGTCCCTGCTCTCCCTCTGGCTGCAGAAAACACACAAGGGATCAAAGAAATCAGGGTTCTGCTCTTTGATCTGTTAGAGACAAACCCTAAATATTGATAATGAAGTGTTACCACCTCAGTAGAAGAAACAGGCATACTAACATGAAAAAACACATTTTATTGCACTTAAGTTATAAGAAAATAAAATTTCTAAGTGAATCAAACCATAGACACAATCCCTTTAAAGGTTGTTTTCCTCCATCATGTCAGGTTGTTACATAACTAAAATTAACCACTTGAATCTGATTGTTTTAAATCAGACTATAAATAAAACAAACAAAAAATAAACAGGAGGAGGAAAAAAAAAAGATCACTAGGATACAGTGTTAAACCACTTTCACAGTTCAGCTTGAGTTGTGGCTCCTGGAAAATGAGGCAAACCATTTGACTTTTCCATTCATTTCGCTTGTTTGCACGTGACGCCTTTACTACAAAAACTGGATGGTTTCTGCTTTGTCAGTTACTCAGAGCAATAAAACTGTAACAGTTGTTTTCCCAAATACTGTAAGACACTAAGACTGACCAGCAACTTTATTTTAATTTTGTGTTTTATATATTTTTAAAATATTTTGTCAGTTTTACTATGTACGTTCATCCATTCACCACAGCCCTCAAAAAGAAAAGTTTCTCCGCAGAACAGGCGGCAACAGCTCTGTTCCAAGGAATGTGTTTTAATTTTTGCCCAGATAAAAGAAAATAAGCTTTGCACACACTCTCGATTCTTTACTTGCAGGCAAACGTCACTCTTTATTTCCTGAAACTCTCCCATGCTCAGCCTCTTAGAGGCACAGATGGCTCAAGTTTCAGCGGCAAAAAGTCTTTTTTTTTTTTTCCGTAACCAAACTAGAGCAAATTTGGAATTCAGTCTGGGACTAAAACGTCACAGCAGAAAAAAAATAAAAAAAAATAATTTGCTTTTTTTTTCTTTCTTTCATTTAGCAGCATAAATAAGTTTGGCCACTGGGAGTACAGTACAGGGGTGGGACACGATCCCATATTTGAAGACCTACCTCTAGCACCAGCATCAAGAATTAAATCCATCTCGGGACTCACAGAACCCAGGACAACTTGCCACCTTTGAGCAACATAGGCATTAAAGAGTGTATGTGGAAGCGACAGGAATAGATTAACAGAGGCTAATACTGTGATTGATTGACATTGGCAATGGTTTGGCAAAAAAAAAAAAAAAAAAAAAAGCTTTTCATGATAACTGTACAAAAACAATTCACAGTAATTTTTTTCCTTTTTAGCTTTTCCACTCCAGAAAAATAACTTTTTTTGTTTCAGATGCTCTCGGTGAGACAGTCCACCGGTACTGTGTGGGTCTTATTGCAGCTTCTTTCTAGGTCTCAGTGGTAAGAGAACAGGCCAGCGAATCTGTAACGACGTCTCAGCAGTAACGCTGCCCAGCGACCACTGGAGAAGAAAATAAAGAAATAATTGCACCTGGTTTGATTTCGAAAGTCTCGTGTTGCAAAGCTGCCCTCAGTCCAAAGTGAAGCCTCTTCCGGGAAGAGCCGGCAGGCGCCTCTCTTGTCAGTTGCGGTTTGTCTTCGCTTCCTCTTTTCCTTCTGCGTCTGTAGGTCTTGTCGCTCTGTTGCCCCAAGCCAACATCCTGCACCACTGAGAACAAGGGATATTTTTTCTTTTTTCTTTTTTTTTTCTTTTGCAGGGGGAAGGGCAGGGAGTCCGTCGCCTACGAGTGGGGACGACGCCCCCTTTCCTGCTCCTCACTTCATGTCCACATCAAAATCCAGCACCAGCAGCTTGGTTTCCTCCGTCCCGTTGCGACTCCCGACGGCACACACCAGCTTTGTGTTCGAGGCTCTGATCCGCCACACAACTCCCCCGCTCCCCCCACTCTCCAATGTGACTAGGTTGCGAATAAATTCACCCGTTTTCAAGTCCCACAGTTTTACAGTTCCATCATCTGAGCTGGTAATGACAAAGTTCTTGTTGAACTGTAAACAGGTCACAGCGCTCTGATGCTTGTTGGGACCTAGGCAAAACCAAAGGAATTTCATTACTGGTTAGAAATCATGGTTTCGGGTCAGCTAGATTGTAATTTGTGGAATCTACATTGGAACACACAATAAATGAAATATTCAAAACACTGCACATTTAGAAACTGCATTCTGAGTGTTTTAGAATCAGCAGGGATGTAGGAAAATCTGGTAGCTACTTGTAACTGAAACGTTAGTCTTGAGGGTTCTGTCTCTCAGGAAGCAAGGTTCACTACCAGGCATACATCGTGTGTTCTGGTTGTGCTGAAGAAGGCCATATTCTGCTTGTGGACCATCAACTCTATGACCCTACCACTCTGAACTGACCAATCAGGGGCAAAAGGCTGAATGAACCCTATTCCAAAACTGAGAAAGAGACAAAAATTGTCAATGAGAAAAATGCAGTACCACCTACCAGACGGTCTCACTGAAAACTAACACTTCCGAAGGGCTCTGACCAATAAAAAGCAGTTAGTCACAACAGAAGAAGTTAACAGCGTCGCGCCTCATTTAGTGCTAGTGGCTTTCAGACGTTTCCCCCTCTAGTTGAGTGGGCACCGTGATGCCCTCCCATCCTACTTAAGCAGATGTTTAAGGGTCTAAGTCAAGGCCAAAGCAATTTCCTATCAGATTAGAGAGGCTTCTCCCCCCCAATAAGGCAACTCTTTAATTTAAAATTGGACTACAAATTCAAAATAAATGATCACTCAACAAATAAAACGAGCATGCTGCTTCTGTGATACAGCTAAGATCTCTCTTCACATTGTTCTTTCAGGTTAGGTAGAGTTAACCATACATGTAGGAAGTGATTAAACACTTTTATATTAAAAACAAAATTTAAAACACTTTCTTAGGGCAGCCTAGTTCTGTCAGTTCAGAGTAGAAATGCTCATAAACTTATCCAAAATCAGTGTTCATTCTGTATGAGGTTAATCATTCTGTGACACAAAAGTTCCACATTTCTCTTTTGACCAACTCTCTTATTTCTAAGGAATGCAACTAAAGGTGGGTAGCCAGCATTTACCTTGCAATGTTTGTAAACACTGTCCTGTTTTGATATCCCAGATTTTAACTGTAGAATCTGCATTCCCAGAGACAAGGATGTTGTCTTTGAGCTCCATGCCACTTGTTAACGACTGGTGTCCCGTCAACGTGTGAATGCAGTTCCCCGTCTCCACATCCCAGACGCGGATCGATGTGTCAAGAGATCCACTCACCACATGGATGCCATCAAACTACAACAGACACAGTTTATTAGACTACAAGTGTAGATATTCTTGATATTATCTATTGACCTTAATCCTAAAAAGGGAGGGGAGCAAAGCACGAGAAACAGATAATGCCAGGTACAAAATGAGGTACCAGGATAAACTGCACGCAACCAAGCAACTCTCCAGTGCATGTTCTCAGAAACTTCTATCAGAAATGTGAATTTTTTATGAGCAGTGGCTTCAAACTAGATGCAGAAACAATTTTTAAAGAAGCACAATGAACATATTATTGTCAGACCATCTGGCCACTCTCAGTAGCTACATATTATGAATGATTCGATATGGACTGCCATTTGAGTTTTACTTCCCAACAGAAGTTGAAACTACTGATGTGGTTTATGATACAGGGTGCGCTTATCCACATCTATGGCACGAAAAGAGCTAGAGACAACTTTCATGATACTTCAAAGTAAGTTCCATTAAACTGGATGTAAAATAAAAATTTCATTTACAGGAACCTAATGCTAGTTAGGAAATGTGCCAACAGATAATTAGTCTAGAATTAGAAGTGGTGGCATTTTGATAACAAAAGCAAACTATCTACAGCACCTCTTCTCCAACTTCCCAGCTAGACCAAAAGTCAACAAATATCTACCAATTCCCAGATCAATAATAAAGTTCCTACCTATTTTCTCAATGTAAGGGTTTATTTAAATGAGGTTATTATATTCATTAAGGTTCTGAACATGTCACAGAACATACAGACAACCATAGCCAATTCCCTCTCCTCCAAATTAATAACCTTTTCTAAGTTAACAGACATCTTTATTTTATGTCAATATTTCACGACATAGACATAATCCCATGAAGAAACAAATACTCCAAGGACAGAACTGTGAGCCCTAGGCCCATGTACTAATTTGCTGATCACTAGTGGGCAGTTACTGGTAAACAAGCTACATAAGTATTAATAATAGGGAATACAGCTGACCCTAGCATAACATGGGTTTGAACTGGAAGGGTCCACTACACTTACAAATTTCTTTCACTCGATACCTACTATGTTACTACACAGTTCCAGGTTGGCTGGACTCTTGGATGTGGAACTGCGGACATTGAGGGCCAAGTGTAAAGCTATGCGAGGATTTTTGACTGGAGTGGTGGTGGGGGGTGGTGCCTCTGACTCCTACAGTGTTCAAGAGTCAACTGTATTTTTTAATTGAACATGCTGTCTTTCAGGAAACAAAACAAGATGTATTTTTTAAACCTGCTAATAATCGAGTTGTTTATGTCAAAATATGGCAGTCTATTCTAGGATATCAGGCTCAAACAAAAACAAATAAAAAACGTTTAAGACAAATTTCCTCCTTTATGACCACAACCCGGCAGCCCTGTGAGTGCAGAGCAGCTCTGTGCAGAAGCCCCACTTCCACTGTGAATGGGGACAGAATCACAATTACATGCTCCATCAACCTCCAGCTATCAAGGCAAAGGGGCAGCTTCCGGCCAAATTAATCCTGGGCTAAGGAGTTTATTTAAGTCCAGGTTATTTTCCTATGAGAGTATCTCCCCATTAACTAACACGGGAAAACTTAGGGCCCCCAAATCTCAGGTTCCAAGACCAATATTTGATTTTAGAGGAAAATGAATCATAGAAAAATGGAAACAAATCATTTAAATAATTTCAAAATGCAAGCGTTCTTCGTGCCAATTTTAAAGTAAATGTAAACAGCAGAATAATTCATCTGTTTCTGGGCTGTACTGGATCAGTAATTTGGCAATTACTGAATGAGACAGTATGATGACTCATTACGAGAGCACCGCAGGAGCGAGAGCGCGAGGTCTCTTACCTGTAGTGAGTAGACCCTGTTGGTGTGGCCCTGCAGCGTGTGCAGACAGGTCTCTGTCTCTGGGTCCCACACCTTCACCATGAAGTCATACGCTCCACTCACAACCCTCCTGCCATCATACTGAACACAGCGGACTGCTGCTACGTGACCCATCAACACATGTAAACACTGGCCTGTCTCAATATCCCAAACCCTAAGGGTGGCATCTCGAGAACCGCTAACAACTCTGTGGGTATAACAGAAAAAAATATATGAGAATTTAAAATCATAGGAAAACAATACATAAAAAGTCAGTGGTCATTAAAACTTCTTTTCTTTTTCTTAAGCAGAAACCACCTGTTTTCAAAATAAATACATGCTATGTCAAACCTCAGTATATAAACACATGAAAGCTGAGTTACTTTGTTTGGGATGGGAAGTTGGAAAGCCTTGGATTCTGCCTGTTTGGTTCCCCCACCTATGAGGGACCCAGAAGCACCTTGGCGCTCCTGCGGTTTGAAAACTACTATATTATAGTTAGATACAACGAAGATGAAGCAAAGGAAGATGAAGATAAAAAATTAGCAGAACATGTGGCGAGTTCTAAATACATACAAGATCTTGATTTTAGAAATAAGATGCCAGTGTGGGTAGTATGTATAGAATGTTAATAGGTGGTAGTATTAATATTTTGAAAAATTAAAATTTTTTCTTTATTCTTTCTCCCATTTCCCCAAATTTTAATATGAACACACATTCCCTTTATGACTAGAGAAAAAATTCAATAGAAGTATCTCAACAAAACAAGCCAGAATTTGGAATTTAAACTGCTAAAGATATGTGCTTTACACCATATACTCTGGTTAAATTAACAAGTTTTAAGTATGTCCTCAAACAAAGGTTGCTTATGCTTACATTTAAAAATATTCAATTGGCTACGAGGGCATTAAGATACACAGATTTTAGAAGATACACATGTAGAAGCAACAGAAATCCCTTAAAATTTTGACCCAAGATTATTAAAGTGATACTCTTCCGAAAACAAGAGTGATACAAATACTGTAATCACCTTTGGATTACAAAGGAGAGTTGAAAACTCAGGTGTCTTTAATGTTATTCCTAAGAGAGAAAGAAAGTCCACTTTCCATGTTTGGAAGAGTAGAAAATGGAAGCACTGAGGCATTTAAGTCAGAACATACTGAAAACTGAAATGCAAGGTCTCTTGACACCAACTCCCCCAATTTTAATAGTAGAGCACACTGTTCAAAGTAGATGCAAGTTACAAGTGAAAAAGGCACTTTTCTTCATGTATTACAAACCTAGAGTGAAATAAGTTTAATGTAATGGTTCTTAATAAAGAATGCCATGGACAGAACGAACAGCAAAAACTGGAGTGGATTCACTGTAAGGACCCTTCAGAGAGACTTTTTCTGACAAAATAGGTAGAAATTACATCAGTCTAACAGGAGTACCATGAAGACACGCCAATGGAAAACAAAAAGGACTTTTAATAGGAGGGCTCTGTAGCAGGAAATAAAAGCAACAGCAAAGATGCTGAGAAGAAAAAGGCTACCAGTCCAGTTTGGCTGAAGCTATTATCCTGAAAACTGGATTTCTTCCTTAATTTAGTGTGCAACAGAAGGCTCCCAAAAGCTCGTGGTCCTACCATGATCAGAGGAGGTTCTCTGCCAGCTGTGTGCAAGGTGACCCGATATGAAAGCTCAGTCACCAGTTCAGGTGACAGGTAATGACAATAAGTTAAAACCCACAGCCTCACTCAGCTTTTGTCCGGACATAGGGGAGACAATGCGGGGGCGGGGTGGTGGTGGGCGGGTAACTACAGAGACTCAGAGGCTTGAAGCCTGAATAACTGAATTTGTCCTCCCAACAAAAATATATCCTCCCACCCCAAATATTTTTTTTAACATGATGAGTCATCAAAGATTTAGAACAATAAAGTCTAAGGTATTAGTCAAGATCACAGAACAAGGCGTTTCAAAGTGGAAGCCAACAATACCATTAAATGAGGAAGGAGACTTAATGACAACTGCCCGATTTTAAGGCAATACCCCACTGCTTTCCTAGCAGAGAAACATCTGAAGCTGAATAATTAAAGTCTAATTTAAGAGCACATTAGTACTCACCCTCTACTAGACACAGTACTATACAACCGAACTCTGCACAACAGGCCCCAAGTTCACAAGTAACAGAGGAAGAATTCCCAAGTTCTACAGGATTTCCCCTACCTTTTTTCATGGAGATGCATACAACGCACAGTGGAAGTATGACCATATAAGGTGTGTATACATTCTCCCGTCTCTGCGTTCCACACTTTGAGAGTCCGATCTGTGGATCCACTAATGATGATATTGTCTCTCATCTGTGATGACCATACTCCACCTGTGTGTCCCACTAATGTCCTCAGACACTGCAAAAACACTTAAGATGATTACTTTGAGGTAGAAAGAAAAACAATGTAAATAACATTTCAGTAGCTCATTAAAATCTGGATTAAAGTTATTTACTCAATTGGAAAGTCTAGCATATCAGAAAATAATTTTTACACCAATATAACAAGATCCCATCACTATTTTGTTTGCTTTGTTTATTTGGCAGCACTGCATTTTATACACACACACATAATTTAGGAGAACGGATGTAGAAAGTAAACCTTTCTGGCTAAAGTATGACAGCTCTGGCCTGGCCTCTTTGATAATAATACTAAAATTGCAACTTGGTTTCTTCCATGGGAATGGATTCAACGAAAGAATGCCAACAGGGTTGGGTGTGGCTACATACCACATTTCATCTGAATCTGCCCCAAGGCAGTAGTTAGGAGCCAGGCAAGGTACTTCTAGACAAGTAAAGACAGACATTAAAACTCTGAAATAAATCCAAGACTAATATTACACTATGGAAATATGAAAACTGTTTTTAAAAACTGTAACATCTGACTTGGAATATTTAGAAGATTTTTGTCCAAGAATCAACATTTTAAAACATAGATTTTCCCCCTGCCAACACTTTCTTCTATTATTTTTAAGGTGGTCAACTACTTAATTCACGGAAATATTTTCCATTGGACAGATAAAAGTAAGTCTTCAGAAGAGAATCTTTAAAGAATAACATTATGTGCAGTGAGCCTGGACTGCTTTGTTTTCTTCAAACTCATTTAACTAAATAGCCCGCTTTAACTTCTACCTTATAGGGTTTGAGATAAATCAAAATTAACATGATTTATTTAACTTTTAAACTATAGTTAGGTTATCAACAAAATTTAAAAGGAAAAATACCCCTCAATCATATTTTTGAAAAAAATTAAAATGGAAGGAGATATAACTTAGATGGTTAATAAAAGTGGGAAAAATTAGGCCAGAAAAAAAAACAAAACCCCACACCACCACATCTGTAAAATCTTAACCTAAGTTACAAAGATAGACCAACTATTCAAATGAAGAAGAAACTAATGACATCCCTACCATGAGCAACATCATTTTCATGCCAAGGAAAAAGCTAAATTAGAAGCTCTTATACTTGCTATCAAACTAAGCTAGAGTCAAAAATGAATCTTTGCTTTCATCTCACTGGTTGATCCTTGCAAAGATATGTACCAAATAGTGACTTTATGAAGTGCAGAAAGAAGTCAACTTACTTTGCCTGTGACTGCTGACCAAACTTTTAAAGTGTTGTCATCAGAACCACTAACTATTCGGTTACCACAAAACTGTAAGCATGTGATCACATGATCATCATGTCCTTTCAGCACCTACAACATAGATGTGCAGATGGGAAATATGTTAAATACTGGTGAAAAGAAAACGGAGGCCATAAATAGCAACAGGAATGCATAGTCTACTTCTAGAATAAAAATTTATATAAAATATGAAGTATCCTTCTTGGTAGATGAATCAAGTATTAAACATTTCATTGTTTCCATATTCTACTACCTATACATGAGACATCAACTACTAAAATCAATCAAAACCTCATAAAGATGGTTTGAACACACATGTCTCTTATGCCGTCTATTTTATCTTTCCAAACCAAAAGAATATGCACTTCAGCCGTGCAATTTTGACACAAAAAAACAAAAGCACCTACTAAGCGGAAAGACAATACTCACCAACCTTTCCAACTTAACAAAAAAGTCTGTCATAACATGTATGTATGGAGACAAACGTCTCCCCAAATCGCTTTTAATTCAGTTAAAAAAATACAGCCAAGAATTTCAAGCATTATGGCCATTCTTTATATACTTGAAATGGTATAAGGCAGAAAATCAGAATTAGACTTAAATTTATAAAATTAAAACACACAAAAGCTACCAAACAAGCCCCCCAAACATGGGCATTCCTCAAAAAATCATGCTTGGTCAGACAGGGAACAAACTTTTAGGTATAAGTATGACACAAAATTCAACAGAATATTCAGAAATTTTCATTGACATGCAATAGATAGAACAGGTGAATCAACTCATCTTTTATTCAAGTATAATTAGTCATCAATTTTATTCAAGTACAAAGTACAGTTAGTTGTCAGACCAGAGAGAAGTTAGTAAATAGGAGCACTGTCAGCTACACTTTCTGTTGTTTTAGAAACACACAGTCTTCCTCCTACAGAAGACGGGCCGTCCACTCCCACCGCGGGCGGGCAGTGAGCACCCTGTGCGCTAGTAACGCCGATGGACGCCCTGGTATGGAGGCGCCCTGCCTGGTTACCTTAGGAGACTTGAGTTCTCCCCGCCGCCAGTTAGTATCGATCCTGTGCTGTCTGATGTATGCGCTTTTCCACGGACTATGTATGAAACCTGGCTTTATTACTTTTCTTCTCTTGATGTGCAACGGTTCATCAATACCTGAAATTCGGAACATTTAAAGAGTGTAACTGCCTTTATCAATGATACAAATTACACATTTTCTAATGTATTTCATCTTCTCCAATGCTCAAAACCACTGAAACGCAGAACACTGTTATGACAAAACAATCATGTAAATTTTGCATTCTGTATGGCATGGTGTATACTGATTATTTAATTTCTCTCTTAGAATAATTCTGGCATGGTGTATATAGACTATTTAATTTCTCTCTTAGAATAATTCTAAAAAATGTTGGTGAGGATGTGCATAAATTGGAACCCTTTTGGACAATGCTTGTGGGAATGTAAAATGATGTAGCTGTCATGGAGAACAGTATAGCGATTCTTCAAAATAAACATAAAATTGTGACATGACCCAGCAATTTCACCCTGGATACAACACCCAAAAGAACTGGAAGTAGGGACTTGAATAGTTATTTGTCTACCCACATTCCCACCATCATTCTTTATAACAGCCAAGAGGTGGAAGCAACCCAGTGACCACTGATGGATAAATGGAGAAAAAAAAGTGGTATATACATACAATGGAATGTTTAGCCTTAAGAAAGGAGGAAATTCTGACACATTTGGACAAATCTTTAAGACATTAAGCTAAGTGAAATAAGACAGTCACAAAAAGACAACTATTGTTATGATTATATTTACATGAGGTCCCTAGAGCAGTCAAATGTATACAGACAGAAAACAAAATGGTGGTTTCCAGGGCTGTGAGGAGGAGAATAAGGAGTTACTGTTAAATGCATACGGAGCTGCAGCCGGGGAAGATGATCAAGTTCTGGCGATGGATGGTTGCGATGGCTGCATGACCAAGTGCAATGTCAATGTACTTAATGCCACTGCAATGTATACTTGAAAATGGTGAAAGTGATAAATTCTATTTTATGCATAAATTATCACAATTTTTAAAAAGGTCATTAAAACAATGATTCTATGAGAGAAAGTAAAGCAAGCATAATTAATCCTACTTTATGATGACTTGAGAAGGAAGGGTTTCCTGATCAGTCCAAGCCACAGACAGGGCAGAGGCAGGATGAGGAACCAAGGATTCTGGATCTTCACCTCCCAGCTTCACTAGCCATCAATGCTGCCCAATCCACTATGATCTCCATGAGGTGCAAGAGAACAGGCAGCACATCTGTCTTACCCTCTATGATTCTTTCTTAAAAAGTTTGCTTGTTGAAGGCAAATAATATTTTAGCATAGTTTTTTTCAAAAATAATATTTTTCTAGATGCCTGCTGGAAAAAACGTGCTCTTTCTTGAATTAATATGCATGATACCTATTCTACTAGTAAGAAAGGGGATTTGTTTTTTTTTTGTTAACAAGTCTCAGAACACAAGCTCCATGGTGGGGAGATTATGAGAGTGATCTAGCACATAGGAGGTGTTTAATAAATATTTGTGGAAGAAATGAATAGACTATAATTTGAGTATGTAACCGCTAATTTAATTTGGGGGTTATGTTTATATTGTCTTCATCTTGACTTTCTCACTGTTTATTAATTCTACTGGAGACTAGGAGGCAAATCAGATACATTCACTGTTAGTTACAGTGTTCATTAAAGGGGTTAGTGCCAAGATTTGGCTCATCTGAACATGTGGAATAACCTGTGGATTTAATATATGTCGGTGAATGTAAATGAAGATGCAGTCTTGATTCCTTGTTAGGCTGCCAAAGTTGTTTTTTAAATTGATCCACCACTTTATCCTACAAGCACATAAAACTTCCTATTTTTTTGTTGTGTTTTGTTTTCAGAATCACTCTGCTTTTTCAAACCACAAACATTTTCTCTCTGTGATTTTGAACCTTACCCTCTTCTTTGCATTTTTCTCTCCAGAGAAGGTTGTCTTCAGCCAAAATTCTCCAGTAGCGGCAAGTCTGAGCCGCCTGTAGCAGGTCTTTGGGTTCCAGGAATGAAAGCACATAAAGTGCCAGCTATGAAAAGAAAAAGCAGAGCATACCAAGCATCTCTTTTTAATTAGAAAATATTCTCTATAGGACAAAGTGCTTATAGATAAATGTAAGATAATTTTACATTCTAATTACTAGTATTATGGAAAGGCAGTATCTTCTAATATTCAATTTTAACAAATACACACAAGATTTTAAAATATGCTATTGGTTTTATGAACTTGACCCTAGTAACTCCTTACCTCTTCAAGGAATACTTATTAAACCCATCGGCCTTTTCTCCTGCTTTTGCTCTGTGAGCCCTGACTCAAGAATTTTATCAAACCTATTTATATACATTTTTACTTTATTAGTTCTTTAAATGTTAACTTTTTCTGTCCTTACTAAAATATAATTTCATTTAAGAAATGAGATTCCTATATACTCTGTGTGGCATGATTTCAGAATCCTTTGAAATGACATAATTCATAGTTCTTTATCATATCAAAGTGTTTATATCAGAATGATGAACTTTTCAAACATTTATACCCTTTACTTATAAATCACAAAGGCTTATAAAAGTGATTGGGTTCTAATTCCTTTATAAGGCTTATGGGGACTTTCTTGATGGGCCAAATAGGGTTGTGTATTTGAGCTAGGTCTTTGACATATCACTGATTTTAAACTTTTGTTTATAATACTTGCATACCATCAATTTATTTCCATTGTGTAAAGTCAAGTCAAATAAATAAAACAGCAGGAAAAGGGGAATGACAGCTTCTGACTATGCTCATTCAATTAGCCTCATAAATCACATAAAAATTCAAATTACGATATTAGGACAGAATGAACTAAACAGAGCAAAAAAGCTGGCTTTTCATGTAAACTAACCCGATTAAGACAAAATATCATTTAAAGGGCCTAGGCTCATATAGGGAGTAAAAGCATATTCTGAATAATTTTTTCATGTTAAAGAGGAATTACATAAAGTAAATTATGCTTTCCCAATGACTTTTTATATATAGAGTTCATCATTAATCACATATTTCTTGAGTACATTCTTTTATAGAAAGTATTTCAACAAGTCAGTATTCAACTTAATACTCCTATTGGCAAATGACAGTGAAAAAAATGTTTGTGGAATAATTATTTTTGGTCTATCAGAAAAGACCATTCAGTATTATATATGGAAACTCATTTAAAATAAACAGGCATAACTATATTCAACAATATATATATATGTGTGTGTGTGTGTGTGTGCGTTCATATATACATATACACATATACAAATACACACATATATAACTTGACAATATATTTTTAATGGATATTCCATAAACCACTTAATTTAGAAATTATCAATCAACCAAAGCCTACGCAAGTTTCTTCAGTTCAGTCGCTCAGTCGCGTCCGACTCTTTGCGACCCCATGAATCGCAGCACGTCAGGCCTCCCTTAGTGTCAGTCTAATATCATACTATTAGTCTTCTATGTGAAATTGATATTTAACATAGAAATTATCAGGTACAAAGTTATATTTGTGGAAAAGAAACGCTACTTAATGCTCAAGATATTTAGAATAGTCAAATGAAAAAGTCTATTCTTTAGTTATCCAGTTGAAGCTGAAAAAAGGCAATTTACAGAAACACTCAATGGATCTTAAATGCTAAGAAACAAATCCAGAGTGGCTCACATTTCAAAGGTTTACCTGCAAATTTAACAGACAAAATTTCCTTTATTACTGGTGATTAAGATATCAAATAGTCCAGTGTCTTAATGCATTAAAAAGAAATGTAAAGAAACACTCGAGTGCTAAAGAAAGTTGCAGTGCTAACTCCATAGGTAACTGGCACCCATTCCTTTTAAAACAGCAAAAGCTCTAACTCAACCATGAACTTCAACTTATTAAATGCTTGTCTATTCCACCAAAACGTCCTGATATTATAGAAAATACACATAGCCCAATAGAAAAATATTAATAAGAAAATCACAATTAGGAAAAATATAAATCATAAAAGGTTTAAACTATCGGAGAAGAACGCAAATAAATTGGCAACAATATTCTATATGGTTTTTTAATTAGGTTGCCAAGCAAAAATAAAACAATAATTAGTCACATCAGTTCCTCAAAGAACACAAGGCTTTGGTTTCCTTATGGGAACAGACAGTGGGCACTTCTCTACAACCCTGAAGAGGGGGGCTACAGGTTTCTGGGAGCCACATCAAATGGTCTAGTGAATGTAATTTTCTACTTATTTGTATTAAAGGTGAACTCTAGACCAGTAATTCTTCCTAAGGACTACTTCCACACAAGAGATGCTCTTAAACTGAAGATTTATTTCAAATAATTTTATTTTCCTTGCCCAAACTTGTCATTTCAATTACAGTTGCTAATTTTTGTCTTTCACTATAACTTATATAAAAGACCACCATGTTATATTTAAAAAGTAGATAATACTTTCTCAGAATTGCTGTATTTCAATGAATTAAACTAATCAAAGAGAAAAAAAAAAAAAAAAAAAGAACAAACAAAATGTTGGCCGATTCTATGTTAAGAATTTAGGTTTTGTTGTAGATCATCAACTGTTAGCATTATGCTCTTTTTGGCATTTACTTACAAACTAAGGATAATGCCCTTTATCACAAGTCTCCCATGTGAGACTAGTGAGATATTTTGTCAGGGTTTTTGAGAGTAGTAAGTGTTGGTAAAGAACTTTGAGATCTGTTGAAAGGAATTATAAAAAATTATTATAAGTTCACTTCCTGACATTATTATTATTAAATAATATTAGTACTTAGTCTCCAATAAGATGTTAGTTTCCTTGACAACTTTAGATCTATACCATTATTTCTTTACATATAAAATAAAGCATTTTTAAAAATACAAAGTGTTTTTTTTTTTAAGCAGTTAAAATTATACTCAACATCCTGTGATAAGCCATAATGGAAAATAATATGAAAAAGAATGTGTATGTATGTTTAACTGAGTCACTTTTCTGTGTAACAGTAATTATCACAACAATGTAATTCAACTACACTTCAATAAAAAATAAAGAGGGCGGGGGGGGGGGCAGGGGGAGACAGGTGTCATGCTAAGCCAGGCTCACTCATTCTTCTGTCTAGTAACACTTCTTTGCCCTCAGGCAATCTTCAAATGAACACTTAATCCAAGAAAATCTTTACTGCATGGTTATCAATAAATTATACTTTTTAGATTCTTAGCAATTTCTATAAATCATTTTTTTGTGTGTGTTATGAAGCTACTATGGAAATTCAAATAAAGCAAAAAGCTCACAATCTTTAGAGATATGACAACAAATTAGACTCAGAGAAAAGTCTATATTAACAAAAATAAAAAACAGAGGGGATTATCAAGGAAAACTATGAAAGATATATCAAAGGTGAATAAATTCACTTTTGATCAAATACATAAAAAAGTGTTTCCTATTATTAGCACCCTTCTGGAAGTAAAGAGAGCTTATGTCACTTTCATAGGCCAAATCAATCCAAAGGGTTCAGTTTTAGAATGAGCCAGCAAGAACACAAAATTTTTTTCTGGAACAATGTCATTTAAAAAAATCACTCCAAAGTAGAAACATTTCAGGAAAATGATGTTTTTTTTCCACTTTGATTTCTCCTGGAGTTACACTTAATTTCATCCATTAACTATGATGAAACCAATTTTATAAATATCCAATGTGAAATTATCATCAGGACTATCTTTAATGCCCTTAGGATATGTAGAACGGTTAAATGAAAAAGAAATCAACTTCCTTTCTCTTCAAGTTTGAAGTTTCAGGACTGTTTGCCTTTGTATTTATACTAACATAAATGCTATTTTATAGTGTTTTCTTAGATGATCTATAATTAGCTGATCTATATAAAACTTTTGTGAAAATATAAATCTTGGTAGCATTAATGCTATTTCTGTTTGCTGACAAAAAATGAAACTATGATGCCTACAACCTTAATGAAAGAACTACATCTAAACGATGCCTTACTTATGGTCAGGAATACACATATGATCATAGTCTATGATAAAAAAACAAAGATGCTTTATATTATACAAAGATATTAAAACAAATAGGTATAAGTAATTCTAAAAGAAATGCTCTAAGAAATGTAATTGGTATGGGAAATCTGTGATTTGGCATGTGTGTGTGTGATGGGGTAAAAAGGGAGATGAATAACAGAAGATACACATGTGAAATTTTATATACCTCAAAATAATCACATAATGTAACTCACAGAGAAGTACAATCCAACAGAGTTATGAAATTATTAGTCTTAAAGAGAGTCAGGATAAACAAACAACAAAATAAGAAAAAATACTGCTGTTTTAATAAAATCAGAATAAAAAAAATCTACTAATGTAATGAATACACCAAGACAATTAAAGGTTGGACTTCAAATAAGCTGGGAAAAAAATCTTGGTAAAGGAACAATCAAATTAATGAAACTCAATAGCTTAGTCTCATGTATGACTTATTCCAGCGGTGGAGAGAAGATACTTAGTCCGTAAGTATACTTTAATCTGAAAATTATGCTAAACTATGGTAGCTTATCATTTACAGCAACCTTTAACACTAATTAAGTGTTAAACTGACAATACTGAATACCGTAATTAGCACAACAACGTCTAAAGAGGGTGGGTAGCTATTGATTTATATTTTCAAATAGCACCAATGAAGAATATAATTGATAATCCTTACCTCTTTAGGGAGCAAGGAAATGAAGTCTCGTTGAAACTGGGGTTCTATCACTTGCATCATATGTTTTACCTGGGTTGGTTCACAACTATCAATAAGTTCATCTAAAGCAAGCAATTTCTCTGGTCCACTCCAGCTCTATCAAAGAGGAATCAGAAATTTTTATTATTTTAATAAATGTCTCAAATTATAAACTCATAAAAGAAAACCAACATCTACACAAAATATAAAAAGTGGCTCCTTACAAAAGAAGACACTGAAGTGATAATCATTTAGCCTCTTCAAATTTACTAGCTATCTTTATTTTGTAAAAGCTTTGAGTTTGACAGAAAAATATTTTTGCATATTATTATAATTGTGATATGTTCACCTACCACCAAGACACTGGTTGAGAAAACAAAATTTTATTCAGAAACACTGGTTTGGGCTACTGAGTAAACAGAGAATTTTGAGAGATGATTTTCCTTTTTCCCTTCCTTTCCAGTGGGCACCATAAAAAACTTCATGGTTTTAGTAAGGCGCTCATCGGAGAGCAGACTGGCAGCATCGACTAGAGAAAAATTAACAACTGGCTAGAATGCCCATCTGACACGTGTTTTCCATAAATTAAAAGGGCTTTGATTTGCTACGTGAAAATAATTTCAATAAAAAACAGCAAATAACAGTAAATGGCAGCTGACTTAACAGTAAAATGAGAATATGAAGAAAGGCTAAAATAAAAGAGAATAAGAAATAAAGTATAAATTATGGAAAAACAAAAACAATTATACCTCAGAAATATGAGCTCCATTAAACTATACTAAGGGGTTGCCTAATTTTTCTTTCCCCTCAGTGAGGAACACTTCCCCAGAAATGCCATGATTCTTAAAAGGAAAAACCAGACAGACATGTGAATCATTTAAAATGTCAGGGGTCTCACACACAAAAGTCAAAGAAAACATTTAAGCAACTTTGAAACACTTAGATGAAAAAACATCCTTGAGCAAGTTGATAGAGTACCTTTATGAATTATTATGTCCATTTTGGAAATGGGAGAAGAGAGAACAATATGTGAGGTTTGGAGCTAGAAAAATCTGGATTTTGACATTCCAATTTTTGCTCAAACTAGGAACCTGGATTTTGTAATATGTGAAACAGACAACAGCTGAAAACTGAGATACTCTGAGGTCACTGAAAGCCTTTTTAAAGTACTTCTTAAAATATTTACCCCTTCAGAATCTGCAATGAATCCTCTCTCTTCTTTTAGTGCAGACTAAACTAACAACTAGCAAACATTTCAGTAGTCGTTCCATAGTACTACTACATAATAATGTCACAAACATTATCTCACTTATTCATAAAAATCCTGGGGAATATCTCCATTCTTACCTTCAAATATGAGGAAACAGAGGCTGTAATAAGCTGTATTTTTTCCTTTAACCTTGACACACATACCCAGAACATTCTCCTTGAGTACTCACTGTGTATCCTTTTTGGTTAGGGTGAAGATTTATACATAGAAATTAAAAATATACATATATGTGTATATGCACATACATGACCAATTAAAGGGCTTCCCTAGTGGTTCAGCTGGTAAAGAATCCTCCTGTAACGTGGGAGACCTGGGTTCGATCCCTGGGGTGGGAAGATCCCCTGGAGAAGGGAAAGGCTGCCCACTCCAGTATTCTGGCCTGGAGAATTCCATGGACTGTACAGTCCAGGGGTTGCAAAGTGTCGGACACAACTGAGTGACTTTTACTTTCTTGCTTTCATTTGACCAGTTAAAAGTAGCTAATTTGAAGTTTATTTCACTCTGTTTTCCTCACACAGCTTCAAATCCTGGCTCAAAACTTACCTCTTTGACAAAACTCAAGCTGATCAATTGCCACTCATCCGTGACTTAGTAACAGTACTATAAACTCTGAGTTATTGATTTACATTCTTCACAGGAAGATGTAGGTTCTTATAATATGCTGTTCTTCTCTATCTACATGATAAGGATTCATGGACACTAGTATAAAAACATGCCCCTTTTGGGTAACAGATAACTGCTGACTTGTTAATATACTACACGTTCAATATTTTTCTTTTTTTCAGTTGATGTATTATTTCCTGTTTGTAAAAAAGGAACAGAAAAGCAGTATCGACACAGGTATGTAAGTGCTGTGTGTGTATGTGCATGCTCGTTGTGTCCAACTCTCTGCGCCCCCATGGACTGTAGCCCGCCAGTCTTCTGTCCATGTAATTTTCCAGGCAAGAATACTGGAGTGGGTTGCCATTTCCTTCTTGAGGGGATCTTCCTGACTCAGGGATTGAACACTCATCTCCTGCAAAGTTCTTTACCACTGAGCCACCAGGGAAGCGTTTAACAGAAAAAAAATATATATATCTTTTCAAGGATTTTAGGGGCTGCAGTATACAATGAAAAAGGCTAGATTAGAAGATAACTAACTAACTCAGATCTTAGGTAAATGTTAGAAACTGTGCCACAAATTTAAATATATATTTAAGGCAAAGGCCATGATGAAAATAATGCCCATACAGCAAAATGCTTCTAAGACTTAAAACAGTATTTTTTGTTTTAAAATATTTGATAAGTTATATAAAATTTAACTTATATTTCAATTTGAATTAAATATACATTCCACAGATGTTACTTTGTGACATTTTACTGAAACATATACTACCAACAAAGAGTTAGTAACATAAGCTGTAAGTTACAAAATAAATGAGACTATTTTCAAAGATGATACATATTCAACCTTCCAATGATTTAAATCACATCTCTTACATAGTTCCAACAAAGGTCTGGACTACACAGGCCCTAGATTTCCTCTCTCCAGCCTGAATTTCTTCCCTGAATTCCAGACCTGTATATAAAATTGCTTATTCACCATATATTCTTGGGTATGTAACAGAAACTATATCCATGATCTTTCTCTTCAAATCCTCCCCATTTCAGTAAAATGTTGTTGTTATATTAGTTTGGCCCCAAACTCTGGAGTCATCCTCAACTCCCTCACTCTCACCATCAGATAGCTCTGATCCATCAGTTTATTCTAAGGTCATAAAATGCAAAATATACCCAGAACCTGACTATGACTACAACGGTCTAAGCTACCTGGGTCATTCCTGTGACTGCTTACCTGGTCTCCCAGCTCCCCACCTTTGCCCTCCTAGTTCTGTTCTCCACAGACAGTTGGAGTGACAGTGCTGAACGTCAGCTCACTCTTCTGCTTAAAGCCCTCCCACTTCACTCGCAGTAAAACCAAAGTCCTTAGGTTGGTCCACGAGGCTCTAATTTCCTATTTCTTTCCCTCCTTTACTCTGCCTTGGCCAGAGATCCTCTTTCTGTGCCTCAACCACACCCAGCATGCCCTGCTTCAGAGCCTCTTCACTTGGTGATTCCTAGACTATTCTTTTCCTAGGCACCCACATGCTTTACTTCCCTAATTCCTTCTCTAACACCTTCTCTGTGCAATTTTCAAAAATTGCAAACCATTTCAAAACCCCCTCTCTTTCCTGACTAAAGTTTTTTAGAAAAGGGTTTTTGTTTATTTTGTTCATTATTGTATCCCAGATTCAAATTAGGGCCTAGCACCTGACAGTTATTCCGTAAATATTTGTTGAATAAATGAATGAATCCCCAAAGAGTCAGGAAACACTGCACCAATGCTATCTCAAAACTCTTCCCACAGAAAGTTTCTATTCTGTATACTTGATGGTATCACTGGGACTTGCCTGCTTAGTCTGCTTCCAAGATTGGTTCCCAATTTTGACATGGAGGAAGGCATCAAGACCACCCCCAAGGAAAAGATATGCAAAACAGCAAAATGGTTGTCTGAGGAGGCTTTACAAATAGCTGTGAAAAGAAGAGAAGAAAAGGTAAAGGAGAAAAGGAAAGATAAACCCATTTGAATGCAGAATTCCAAAGAATAGCAAGGGGAGATAAGAAAGCCTTCCTCAGGGATCAGTGCAAAGAAATAAGAGGAAAACAATAGAATGGGAAAGACTAGAGATCTCTTCAAGAAAATTAGACATGCCAAGGGAACATTTCATGCAAAGATGGGCACAATAATGGACAGAAATGGTATGGACCTAATAGAACAAGAAGATATTAAGAGGTGTCAAGAATCAATGTATCACAAAACCCACTGAAAAATTAAAAAAAAAAAAAAAAAAAGAGGTGGCAAGAATACATAGAAGAACTGTACAAAAAAGATCTTCATGACCCAGATAATCCCAATGGTGTGATCACTCACCTAGAGCCATATATCCTGGAATGCAAAGTCAAGTGGGCCTTAGGAAGCATCACTACAAACAAAGCTAGTAGAGGTGATGGAATTCCAATTGAGCTATTTTAAATCCTAAAACACGATGCTCTTAAAATGTTGCACTCAATATGCTAGCAAATTTGAAAAACTCAGCAGTGGCCACAGGTCTGGAAAAGGTCAGCTTTCATTCCAATCCCAAAGAAAGGCAATGCCAAAGGATATTCAAACTACCGCACAATTGCACTCATCTCACATGCTAGCAAAGCAATGCTCAAAATTCTCCAAGCAGGCTTCTACAGTACGTGAACTGTGAACTTTCAGATGTTCAAGCTGGTTTTAGAAAAGGCAGAGGAACCAGAGATCAAACTGCCAACATCTGTTGGATCATTGAAAAAACAAAGAGTTCCAGAAAAACATCTACTTCTGCTTTATTGACTATGCCAAAGCCTTTGACATGTGAACCACAACAAACTGTGGAAAATTCTGGAAGAGATGGGAATACCAGACCACCTGACCTGCCCCTTGAGAAATCTGTATGCAGGTCAGGAAGCAACAGTTAGAACTGGACATGGAACAACAGACTGGTTCCAAATCAGGAAAGGAGTACGTCAAGGCTGTATATTGTCACCCTGCTTATTTAACTTATATGCCGAGTAAATCATGAGAAATGCTGGGCTGGATGAAGCACAAGCTGGAATCAAGATTGCCAAGAGAAATATCAATAACTTCAGATAGGCAGATGACACCACCCTTATGGAAGAAAGTGAAGAAGAACTAAGGAGCCTCTTGATGAAAGTGAAAGAGGAGAGTGAAAAAGTTGGCTTAAAACTCAACATTCAGAAAACTAAGATCATGGCATCTAGTCCCATCACTTCATGGCAAATAGATGGGGAAACAGTGACAGACTTTATTGTTTGGGGCTCCAAAATCACTGCAGATGGTGATTGCAGCCATGAAATTAAAAGACGCTTGTTATTTGGAAGAAAAGTTATGACCAACCTAGACAGCATATTAAAAAGTAGAGATGTTACTTTGCAGACAAAGGTCCTTCTAGTCAAAGCTATGGTTTTTCCAGTAGTCATGTGGATGTGAGAGTTGGACTATAAAGAAAGCTGAGTGCCAAAGAATTGATGCTTTTGAACTGTGGTGTTGGAGAAGATTCTTGAGAGTCCCTTGGACTGCAAGGAGATCCAACACGTCCATCCTAAAGGAGATCAGTCCTTAATATTCACTGAAAGGATTGATGCTGAAGCTGAAACTCCAATACTTTGTCCACCTGATGCAAAGAACTGACTCACTGGAAAATATCCTGATTCCGGGAAAGATTGCAGGTGGGAGGAGAAGGGGACAACAGAGGATGAGATGGTTGGATGGCATCACCGACTCAATGGACATGAGTTTGAGTAAACTCCGGGAGTTGGTGATGGACAGGGAGGCCTGGCATGCTGTGCAGTGGTCACAAAGAGTCGGACACGACTGAGCGATTGAACCAAACTGAACTTACTTCTGTAGGCCTTAGCTTCTTTATCTGAAAAAGTGTTGGAAAGTCTGATAATTATTTTATTTCTGCTCTGAAAAGTAGTTGTTCTTATAAAGAAAAAAAGCATTTTCCTTTGGTCTTACATGGCAAAGTTAGTGGAACACATTGAAGGGGACAGGAAAAACATTCCAAATTCAGAAAGGATCATCAAGATAAACAAAATTTAATTTGTGTACAAAATTAAAATGCAAACTTGAAAACTCCCCATGAAAGTGTTATTTGATTTCAGATAATTAGAGAGTACCTGAAAGTAGCAGAGATGAGTAGACGGAGCCCTGAACTGTAATCAGGGGCCTAGTTTCACTAGCAAACTCACTGCACAACTGCAGGGAAGCCCCTTAATTAGTCTGCGTCTCAGAGACCCCACCTTGGGTATAATGAGGGGCTTGGCCAGACCAGCACTTCCTAGGTGCTGGCTGAGTGGTGCAAGAATCAAGGAGTCCTCCAATCCACCATCAGAGAGTCTGATTCAGGGGTCAAGGTGGGGCTGAGGGCATTTTATGTTTTAAATAACCAACCTCTCCAGTAGTGATGCGATGATTCACAAACGAGCTGTGGTTATTGGTTGGGATGATCCTTGGTATCTCATTCAGATACACATACTCTATGACTTTAGGCAGTTTAGCACCTGAATTTCACGTGATGAAGAACTCACTTCTCTAGTACCTCCTGAAGATGGTTATCTAGTCTGTTTAAACAGTTTCAGGACTAGAATACTTAGAATCTCCATTCTTCCCTGGGTCAGTTCTAATTGTAAAGCTCAAATTTACATCAAAATCCAACTCAAAGAATATGATCCAGGTTTTGTTTGCTGAAGAAACCAATAATCAATCTGATTCTACTTTTACATAGAAGTCTTCAAGATGTTAGACAGAAACATTTTCCCTTAGTCCTCTCTGGCTATATACATGACCTTCTTCCACTCTTCTTCTCACCTAAAAGGGCTTCTTGATCGGACTCTTTCAAATATAACGGCAAAGTAGTTTTGTATTCATTTACTTCTGGCACTATTCTGTTTTAGTATTTTGTTAATTAGCAAATAAAAGAGATCCAAATAAGTTAGAAAACATGTACAATTTCTAAGTGTTACCATAAAACCTAAGTCCTCCAAAAGAGTAGTTTTTACTCCACTTTTAATTTCAAAACACAGAAGTATTTTCTGTTTTATTATTGAAAACATATTAAGGAAGGAGTGTAACAGGTATTTTCAAAGTGCCTCATAGTTTTAATATAATATAAATATGCTTTGATTAAAATAATGCTGATACTGTTAATCTGATGACATTTGTATGAAGCTAGTGTTAATAGCTTCTTCTTAGACTTGAGAAAACAGGCTCACAAAGGACACTTCTTTTATTGAGTTTCTACTGTATTTTCAGGTATAGCTTTAAGCACATTTACACGTTTTCTCTCTTTTGACAACTTTTTAGTGTTATATCTGTTTCACGGAGGATGAGAACAATGGCAAGAGTGGTTACATAATATCAATGAAATTACCCGGTTATTAAGAGGCAAAGCCAGAATTGGTACTAAAAGCTTCTCCTTCTAAGTCAAAGTGCTTCTCATTATATCAGGATACTTCTGAATATCAATTTCAGAGAATGTTAATATACCTTTACCTAGTCTAACATCTGCAACTGAAAAACCATATATTAACACTCAAATGACATAAACAAAACAAAACAAAAAAATGACCAATCCTCTGCTCCCAAATTAACAGTCTGAAAGCATCAATCTGGTGTTGCCAAAAAAAAGAATCAATGGCAACTGAAAATTCAAACAGTTCAAAATTTTTGGACTTTTTTAGTTTTGTTTCTAATTGGCACTTCTATTTTAGAGTGGCATTCTGTTTCAATTTCCTTTTATCTAAAATGGTGTATCATTTGTTCTTATTCAATTTATAAATTGAGTACAGAGTACTTTGTCAGAATAGATGGAGCTGGACCAAAATCATGCTGTATCACTGTCTTAGGAGCAATAGCAGAACAGTAAGGGGACAAGTTCTCCCATTTTGCTTGTTATACCATAGAAAAGGCATCATTAAATGCCCCACAGCACATCTGTAGAAATCAAGCCAGTTTAATTATCCCTCAACTATACTACATAGGTCAACTCATGACTCCCCTACTTAACTATGAAATTATTTCTCTCCAAGTTAAGCATTAAAGCATTGCAAGCCTTTAGGCAAGTGATTCGTTCCTAGTTACTCTGGCACCAGCCCTGAAAATAAAGGGCATGAGGCACTACACAGAGGCCGTGGGTGTGTCAGGCAGACAAGGTGCTCAAAGGATTAAGGTCTTGATCTATCTAGCTGATCTGCTGTTAGTAAATTTTTTTGCTACAGAATAGTTATGTGAAAAAAAATACAGTATTAAGCCTTCAGGGATAATTCTATATGTTAGTTTACTAAATCTCATTCATTTTAAACAAGTTTTTTTTTTTAATTTACAATTAACATTTCTGAAGTTGAGATGCATCTAATAATCTATGGTATCTCAGATCTGATGACCTAATACTGTACATGGTAACATGACGACATTTCATTAAGAAAAGCATGAGTGAGCTAAACAAGCAAACACTGAACAAAGGATTCCCTAACACACCCTCAATGCAAAATAGAGCACAAAAGCTCCCTACTATAGATCAGCATTTGAGAGTGTTCTCTTAAAATTGGTAAAACTAAATAGCTAGCAAAGAATATTCTGGAACTCTGAAACACTGGGGGGAAAAAAAGGCCCATACTACATACAAAATAAGTTACAGTCTAGACTACCTTCTGATAAGCTTTGCATATAAAATAAGTATTTTGGAGGGTGTCTACAGTGATGATAAAAACCATTACTGACAGTGTAATTTTCCATCATGTTGGTACTTTCCTATAAAAATCACATGAAATCAGGACTTCATGTTCTCAAGTGCTGCGCTGCTCACACTGTATGTGTGTGTAAACATGACAATGCACACTCATGCTCCTGTCTCCTCGGCTCAATCAGAGATGACACAACCGTTAAAGCATTTCTTTAAGGCATTATAAGTGTCTGAGTTCTTTTTTCACCTCTAATGGGGGGAATACAACTCTTTTTAAAAGGATGAGACAAAAAATTTAGAATTCTGAGGGCATGTTTAGGAAAAGATTAAAATGAAATCAAATAAATCACAAACCTAAGGTAAAAGAACTTAGATGAGAGGAGAGAATAATTCTTATGAAAGATAAGTTTAATTAACAAATGACTATGAAAACAAAACAAAAAGCTTTGTGATTGTGGTGGTTTATAACATCACAACAGTGAAGTGCAACTTTCATGCCGTGAAGCCAGAGATTCTCAAGTTCAGTAGCTGCTATTCTGGGCTAGATTACTCTGTGTTGAGGGTGGCTGTCCTTCACACTGACTCCACCATCAGATGCCAGCTGTGTCCTGCACCCCAGCCTTGCAACAGCTAAAAATGTTTCAACCACAGGAAAATTTGCCCCCTGTTGAGAGGTGCTGCTCTAACCTTTCAGTTATCAACTGGAAAAAAAAAGGTTATTCTAGTTTCTCTGAAATTACCTGAAGAGTAGAAAACAATTTTAAAAATCCATTTTAAAGAAACATTGCTTCAAGTACATTTTCCAGCTACAGAAGAAAAAAACTGGGACATTTAGTATTTGCTCAAGTATTTAAAATATTGGGATTTATATAAATGGACACTTAAAAATCAGAAATAAACAAAATCCATAAAGTATCTTCTTTTTCAACCATTATTCCAATAGGATTCAGAAAATACCATCAATCAAACAGTCAGACGTAAGGAAATATATTCATTTACACTAGTATGTTGGCTATAATCAGAGATACCTTCACTTTACATACTTTATATTATTTACTATTTATAAAGAATGTTTAATCCATGCCAACTGCTTTGCTAAATACTTGATTTCTATGCATTATCTCACTACAAGAAAAGATAAATTAACAATATCACTATCATGAGTTAAAAATTCCTAAGATGCAAGGTTGGGTTGTAACCAATCTTCCTGGTAAACTTCCCCAAACTCTATATGCTAGTAAAATATAGTAATCAGAATTCTGAGCAAAATAAGCTACATACAAGCATGGCATCTATAGAAAAAAGCTGCATCAACTCTTGGAGGCTATGAGGCTAACGGTGATGGATAAGTTACTACCAGTGACTAATACTCCTAAATGCTTAACTTCCAAACCATGCAGTTTAGAAAACAAGTACATTCACTAACACCAGAAATCCAAACATAAAAGAGAAAAAGAAATACCTTATTATCTAAAAAGCAATGAACAGTGCAAATGGACACTTTACACAAAATAAGCATTGGACCCTCTTGATTAACACACTTAAAATTTAAAGTTGAGTTCCCTTGTATTTAATAGCAATTTAAAATTGAGATATAGTTCACAAACGTAAAATTCACCAGTTAAATGTACACTTCAATAGCTCCCAACACATCCAGCCTGTTGTGTAACCATCACCACTATCCAATTCCAGATCACTTCCGTCACCCCTGAAAGAAGCGCAGTACCTACTGGCAGTCTATCCTCCAAACATCCCCTAGCGATCACTAACTAATCTGCCCTCTGTCTCCCATGGATTTGTCTGTTCTAGATATTTCATATAATCACAGATTATGTGGCCTTTTGTGTCTTGACTTCTTTCACTTAGCATATGGTTTTGAAGGGTTATCCATGGTGTAGCATGTTCCTTTTCATGACTGAATAATCCCTTATATTGCCACAGCAACTAAGTGAAGCATTTCAAGTACTGTGTTTAGACATGTCACCTGAAACATTTTCAGCCATTCCTGAAGGCCTGTAGGTGGTTGCACAGATGTAATTCGGCGTCGTTGTTGCCCTTGACCATTGGCTGCTCTCAGGTCTCCAAAAGTTGTTGGTGTTGCTGAACATGGTACAAGCCCAGTGGTGCTACAAAAATACAAGGGTGGAAGCAAAGAGATATTTATTAAGAATTATGGGCTCTAATGAGATGATATGGTATATTTCAAACATCAAATTATTATTTGTATTTGCTTAATACCAGAAAGCAAGGATACACAAAACTTGTTCTTCTATTCTTAGGTAAGTTTCCTCCCTCCTACGTAACCAGCTGTTTTTATCCCAGCACAGCTAATTGCAACCAAATGGTAGAATCTCTATGGCAAAACTGCAAGTTGTTCATAACACACTAATAATGTTAAAATACTTTCTTAGAAGATTCAGGTTCCAATTGTCTTATGACTGGTCTTTAGGAACATTATTAAACAAAAACTTAAATTTCTTTCATAAAAAGGGGTGGAAGACTTATTAATGCTTTAAAATATCATAAGTAGTAGTACATTCAAAAGCTTTAGACATTTCATTGGTCACATTATTCCTTAAGTTTGCCCCTACTGCCTTCTAAATTATTTATATTTGTCTATTCTTCTCTAATTTTCTATTGTTATTATTAAGCTTAGTCTATATAGTATTTGATAAGAGTGAGCCTTGATTAGAAATGTATTTACTCAAATAGGTAGGTAGTGAGAACATATTATAAGCAAAATTAAGTGAAATGAGATCATCAAAATACTTTTATCCAATAATTTAAATTCTGAGACAGTAAACACACACACACACACACCACAAACCTGAAATTCAATTGATTCTGCCAACTAATAAAATAAGTAAATACTAAACATCTCTATTTTAGAGACGTGTGGAAAAAAGGAGCAGGAAGATTCAGTTAACAAAATTACATTTGCAAAGTATCTTCAGTTTATTGAGCTAAGACAGTACAGTGTTTAAAATTCAAAGAACATATAAACTGTAACCTAATAGTTAACTATTAAGGTCTGAAAAATTACTAACGAAGTAACCCCAATTCTTTTCTACCTAGTATATCTCATTATTTTGCTTATAAATGCATCTCAGTCACCAGAAAAATACAGAAAAATCTTCATATCTACCACTTTTAAATCTTTTAACATTATTCATCTAAGATGGTCTCTAACATAAAACAATTAAATCTATTTTTTCTTCTATCAAATTTTAAAGGTAAGCTCTATTTTCTCCTCTGAAATGAAACAGAATGTGATTGTAACTTAAATTTTCTAATAAAAATAATGAAAAATCATAGTCTCATTTTATTATTAGAAAATCTTTCAACAAAATTAAAGAACATCAAATATACACTGACCAAGTCTCTAAAAAGACATGGCAATCAATATGCTGCCTGGTTTTCTTTAGAAAGACTGTGTTAAAGGTTAAAAATAAAACTTTCTCCTTTGCAGGTACTTTCTCAATAGAAAAAAGTGAGCGACGGAAGAAAAACTTTACTAAAATGTGTTCTACGGTAAAAATTCAGCATCCATTTATAAATGGCCTTAAAAACAACTGAACCATTTAATACTTCTGCCCTGGTATTAGTCTTATTAACAGAAGACCAAAATTATATGGCTGACTGAAATCCATACACTAAAAAAATAGCTTACTTTAAACATTAAACTCAGCATTCTCATCCAAGAAACAGTTTACCAAGAACAGTAGAAAAAAGCAAAAATGAAGTGGAGAGTTTCACCTATCACTCCACACCCTCTGGTGAAAGTGCCAAAACACAGTGAAATTGTCAGAAGGCAAAGCAGAAGTAAGAGGGGGGACAGTTAACATGGGAAAATCACAACAAAAAGTATTTTCTGAATAGGCAAGAAATTGCCGTATTGTTCTCTTCTGTATCATTTTTGCATTTTTGGTATCTAAGCTGTTCTAATTATCATGATTTCTAAATTTCAACCAAAGGCATCTGAAAGGAATATTTTCCAGAACTGAATGAAATAAAAGTATAAACTGTTCCCTGGAAGAAAAGAGATGCAAGCTGTAACAATGTTTTATCACAAGTCTGAGTAATGTTAATTTTATTGCGTTTTAAAGAATAACTCTAAATCAAAATTTTGAGGGGAAAAAAAGAAATGTCACAATCACAAAGCTCCTATGGTTTCTATATCTAATTTTCAATCAATTATTTGAAGTGACAAATATGCCAACAAGACTCATAAAAAGCCCTTAAGATGCTTTTGTCATTTAAAATTTAAAACACCACATTCCAAATGACATCCAAAGCCATTTTTAATTGGCTGGGTAATAGATATTGTGGTTAAGTTAGCCTAATTAGTGTGGGAGAAGGAAAAGTTTTATACTGATGCAAAATCCAAAAATGATGGAATAGTGCAGGAAACAAGACTACAATTGTATTTAGTTGTTATGGAAACTATTCTACTGGTGTAGAAATTTATGTGTTAAAAACATAAGGCTTACAAAGCAAATAAAAGGCGATTTCTAACACAGTAACCTCATGAAATAAGATTTAGTTAGTAATTGTGAGGTCTATTTCACTGCTACTAAATGTATCTTCCGTTACCCATATATAACTATCTACCCTTGAACAGCTGTTGCTATAGAAACAAGATACATTTGCTCATATCCATATATCAGGACTTACTTTTTAGAATTCCTTCAAAATTATAATTTAAAACTTGTTGATAAGAGAACTTCTGGGTGTGTCTTACTTCAATGTATTAGCAACAAAATGTATACCCACAGTGGTAGTCATTCTTCTCCTTATTTAAAATGCATGTTTCCCAGTTTTCAGTGATGGCAAAATGTGCTAAATAGTCAACAGTATTAGTGACATTGTAACTCTATGAGAATAAAGTGAATGAAAGCTCTTCAGAATCATCAACTCTTTAAAGAAACATGAGAATAGGGAGAGAATCAAATCACACTTAATGTTACCTTGTATACTCTGAGACTTTGCAGGGTTTCTTTCCCAAAGAAAGAGAGCGGACCTCAGAGCCATGGTCCAGCTTTCTTTTCATCTATAAGGTAAAACAAATGAGATACGTTTAAAAAAAAATCACCTGTCCAATTACTAAATGGTAATGTTAGCATCAGTAATACTGAAAAAAAAAAACCCTTAAATTTTCATATGTCTGCAATATTAATTAGGCATAGCTAATTCATATAGAAAATAAATGTTTCATAGTTTCTTCTATTATTTCTACTTTGTTTTACTCTTTACAAGACTGGAGAAGTGAATTTCTCCCCCTAATATTTGTGCAGAAGAATAAGGTATGGTGGTTTAAAAATTGATACCCATCGTACATATTCCTTGAGAGTAATATACCTTTCACATTTTCTGGTTTAAGGACCAATACATGGGAATATCTCAACTTAACCCACACAGAAAAGAACCATATTCAACATGCTGTTCTTAGTGATTTTCATTTTCCTTTAAAAGACATATTTAATTTCAAAATTAGAATGGAAGTAACAGTCAGTGATTTAAAACACATTATTACAAAAGGGTAAAGAGAATAATGTAAATAGAATGCTCTTGAAAAGTAATTATGATAAGGCATGAAGAATGACTGTGGGCACTGAGGGCAGTACAAACAGTAAACCCATAATAAGAGGGAAATCTAGAGATAATACAATAAAGGTAGGAAAAAACCATCCGTTGATATTCACACAGAATATACAGCTCTACTGACTATACATTATAGATACTCAGGACAAAATATACTAACTTGAAAACCAACAAGAAAAACAAAGATTTTAAAAGAATGAGTTATGCATCTTGGTAAGGTATATCCAACATTTGTAGTTTTAAAGTATTTCATTACACTACATAGATATGGAATACTGCAAACAAATTCAGAATTACATTTTGTCATCAATATCAAAATATCTACTTTTTATATTTTACTGTTGGTTAGTGGAGGTCATCTTACTATAGATATGTTATAAAACTATATAAAATAACATCTGATAAGATTCAACAACTTATATTTTAGTAATCCTTCTAAGATCTGTGCTTGCTAATTAATTACTATACTACTGAAAATAACGGGAGGGGGGATCCCCAGAGTGATAGAAAGTTATCCTCAATTTTACAGTAGGGTGAAACCCTAGCTTTGCAGTAGCCTTATTTTCTTACCTACTGCTTCACATGGGAGCACCATAACAGAGCATGCTACACTGTAAATACTAAAAAGAACCAAGAAAACTCTGAAAATCTTTTTGAATCATATTCTAGATAATAAAAACTGTGTTTTTATCATCATGAAGAAAGTCTTCTAGAACACAGGAATTATTTTACAATGTTAGAGGCAAGACATGAGGGTATGACAAGCTCATCCACAATTTATACCTTAGTTCACGAAAATACCGACTGAAAGAAATGGAACTGGTCTTATTTCAACCCTTCAAGAAGTTTCTGTACTTATAACACTGTTCTAAAGTGACTCCTCTCAAAACCCATTATTTCCTTTCTCCAAATAATTTTAATAAAAAGCAAAAATAAATGCTTCAATACATAGGGTAGCCACGTGTTTACATGTATATAAATTATAGACATACACACACACACAAATTTATTTATCAGGAAGGTCAGTACAGATTACCTTAAAAATCTATTTTTTATAACTTCTATGGATACTCATTTTCAAAATTATGTTGATAAATTTTGATATTCATCGTAACTGTTAGGAATACTGGCTTTCAGAAGTTCCGGGATATCTTGTAAATACAATGGTGCAAATACCATTTGCCACTAAAGGCAAACTTTATTTCCATCTTAAAAATCCTTCAGTGAATAAAAATGCCCAAAATTCATTTGAAGGGAACCACTGAGAAAGGATTTTCAAATTTAGAATATTTGATAAAAGAAAGCACTTTCTGTATGACTATATAAGTCTTTATTATATTGTTTACTAAAAATACTGACTTAAGAACCAAAAATTAATTCTGCAATTTTGAAGGGGTGCAGAAAGTCAATAAAATCTCTTTAAACATAAATCCCTAATATTCTAGTGATTCTACACTTTAAGAGCGGCAACTAAAGGAAAAAAAAAACCACCCTAAATACAAGGCATAGAAAAATTAAAGGCAAAAAGGTTCACTGAAAGCTAACTAAGGGTAGAGTATTTCCAGGTCAGCATTTAACAGAGCCACGTTTCTAAAGTACGAATGTATTTTTAGAGGAAAAATTCTCCGATTAAAATACTCATTTTTATTTTAAATGTAAAGCTTTTTTCAGCTCATGTTGTCTTTCCATTATTTGCTTACATTCACGATATAAAACAGAATACCAGACATCCAGCCACCCACCCACCAAAATTAGAGGATACTGCAGCCATCTCTGATGATACAGATTTTCCTTCTCAGGCAGGCACACACACACACACAGTCACACAACACAGGAAGAAAACAGCTTACTTACTTTGTAAAAAATCATTTTTAGTGTGCCGTAGAAACCCATATTTTCTGGATTTTTCCCCTTCAGTGACTCTGTGCCCCCGTGTGTCCGGCTGCTTGGCAGTCTCTGACAATATAAACCTTTTTCAGGCAGGTATGTCACAGATTCTAATGTGGACATGCTCAGGCACGTCAGAAAAGGAAGATCAGGGAGCAGAACCGGCAACAAAACTCCACAGTAGAGGCAAATGCAGCTCTGTATCAAACCGCTTCTCGGGACACACATACATACATGCAGCTTGACTGAGGAGAACTCGAGGGAATAATGAGAGAGAACCGAGAAGATTATTGGAGGAGACTCTGCCCTGTCAAAGCCTGGACTGGAGAGATTCCTCCCTCAGCAGCAGAGGGATCAGATTACATCTTCCCTTGAACACAGAATGGTGCAGTCCAGGATTCAGCAATGCAGACTGCACATCAATTATATGGTGATCCGCTCCAGGGAACCCGCAAGCACACAGCGCGCTGAGCAGAGGGAGGGGTGGGCAGTCAAGGAGACCGCCCCCACGCCACAGCCCCCCCTCCCCTTTCAAACTTTCGGGAGGTTATTTTTACATTTTGTAAAACCTGCATTTTTGAAGAGTTTTAAATGGCAAGCATCATTTCCACAAATAAGTCCTTTCAGAAACATTTTGAAAATGGAATATGTTTTCATCTGGTCCTCCCCAAAGAAGCGAAGCAGTCTATGTTCAGTAACTGCTACCCTATTGCAGTCCTGGCATAGGCTGATCAGATTTTTCAAGGCGCGTGGACAGTCCAAGATAGGCAGTTGCAAAGGGAAGAATGAGAGATTCTTTGAGGGTGATTTACAGAAAGGTAAACCAGTTAGGAACATACCAGCATTTGCAGAAATTACGTAATAAGTTATATTTCAACCTGCATATTTCTTATATTAACATTTAATATAAATATTCCCTATGCTTTTCCATCCCATTCATTTAAAACACAGTCTTCAAAAAAAATTACCATACACTGTCAGTCCTTAGTAATCCTGAGAATATCTTTCTATGATGAACAAACTAAGTATATAAAGTCTGGCTGAAAGGTTCTATTTCTCCAAAGAGAACAAAAACTGTGCTCAATGGAGAGTCTTTTAATTACGTGTCCATTTAATTTTGAGTAAACAGGAGGCACTGGACTTCCACTTACAAACTTATCTTTACAATGTATACTGCTTGTCATTAAAAATGTATTTTATATAATAATAAAAGGCATCAAAGTTTGCCTGAAGGCAACATTTTTCTTAGAATGACAACTACACAAGTCTAGATATTTCATCTTGCAACTTGCTACAAAACTAGCTTCGGAGGCAATTATGAGATTCTTTGGACTAGAAAGGCCCATTATTAAGGGTCTAGTTAATTAACTCCTACCCTCCCCATTAACGTTCTTTATTACAAGTAAACTGTGTCCCTATAGTTATTTAAGCACTTAGAAAGCTTCTTCAGGAAAAAGGAAATAACATCTTGACTTACTACATTTTAATACTTTTTGCTATGGTAATAAGTGACTTTTGTTAGAAAAATGATTCTAAATGATGCATAAAGTAGTATCATTTTTAAAATAAATGTTTACCTTTTTAATTAAGATATTAAGTCAGAAAAAAAGGAAATTAAGTCAGTATAATGTCTTTTTCTTTAAAACATAAATAAGATAACCTAAAATTTTATGAAAATGTATATCTTGGGTCTTCTCTTGGAAGTTATACTCTACATTTTTTTTTTTTAATCTCCTTACTGGCTCTTAAACTAATTCTTAGCCTCAGAAACAATATGTACATGTACTCAACAAAAGTTGGTCTTCTAAATAAACAATTAACTTACTTCAAAGGAAACTTCCTTTTAAAAAGAAATGTTACTCTTGTCAAAAAAAATTCCAACTATTAAGAATGGACTCATAAACTTCTTTTTTGAGCTTCAGAGCACTCAGGATTTGAAAAAGAAAAAGAACCTCTCCCCATTCTGGGCTATCTGAAGAAACTAACTGTAAAAGCAACACCTGAAATTTCCTCTGAAAGCTTGTCAGAGGACAAAGAGACTACCTGTCAGTCACATAACAGTATATACCTTGACTACAATTAAAATCATGTCCTATCTCTAGTTGAACTAACCTTTTCAAATAAAGTCTACTCAACTGAGGACACAGACCAACTTTAACAAACCAGGAACACTGTCTCAAAATCTTGGACAGTTAAAGAAAACATCTTAACTTTGTATATTCAATGGAATGTTCTTCTGGTTTTATGACTCCTATGTATGGCTATGAAGTTACATGAAAACCTGATTCCCACAAATGTATGTTTATATGTAGGTATGCATATTCACTTTTTAAATTTCTGAATAGGCAAAATATTTATATAGCTCAAAAATCAAAACGAAATACAAAAATAAACACTGAAAAGACTTTCCAACACTCACAACCATCTATCATGGTTCCCATTTGGAAATGATTTTTATTAGTTTGTTTATCCTTTATGTGAGAATTAAATATTTGTAAGTGCTCATGAAGACGTAACATTTCCAAATATTCAAACAATTCTCCTAATATCTTGTTTACAATGCTAATTTGAACTACAAAGAAAGAATTTGTCAAGCAAAAGCTAGTCAACCAAGTCTTCAACTAGATTCCAAATTAATAGAAAAAAAATGAATGATTTTCAATATTCTTTGAAGTACTAGTAATAGGGCTTCCCAGGTGGCTCAGTGGGTAAAGAATCTGTCTGCAATGGAGACTCAGAAGATGCAGATTCGACCCCTGGGTCAGGAAGATCCCAGAGGAGGGCATGGCAACCCACTCCAGTATTCTTGCCTGGAGAATCCCATGGACAGAGGAGCCTGGTGGGCTACAGTCCAAAGGGTCACAAAGACTCAGACACGACTGAGGTGGCTAAGCACACATTCACTGAAGTACTAGTAATGAAAACTGTGATTTATTACATTATTTTCATCAAAATCTACTTATGAACAAAGCAAATGAAATCATTTTCAAATTCCTATTTCTGAGAATTTTGGCTAAAATACAAAAGTTTAAAACTTTATCCAGAGATTTTTTTAGCAATACAAACTAGTTTACTAGTTGTATTAACTAATAAGTGAAATTAACTAGCAAGTGATTGAAAAAGCCAGAAAATACTTGTGTTTGTCACCACATTTTTAGAATATCTCAAAGTAGTCAACAATTATTTTTCACTACAATAAACTAAATCTTCATATAATATCAGCTAAGCAATAAATTCCCCATTCTATTAAATATTATTTCTTGTGCTGACTGACAAGTTATAAACCTTACTGAAAATCTATTAGCAAGGGGAATGACTGACAATGAAGCCCTGGATTATAGCCTATCTGCTGATTCAGACCCAGTGCTCATCCCAACACAGATCCACGGAACTAGGTGTACGAGGAGTGCATGAGAGCAGTAGAAAAACTAAAAAACAGCATAAAGATATGAAAATGTACTGCCCCAGAGTATAAGCCTCTGGTGAAACAGTGGTAGAAGAATG
The DNA here is from genome assembly GCF_963930625.1 of Muntiacus reevesi. Taxonomy (NCBI): domain Eukaryota; kingdom Metazoa; phylum Chordata; class Mammalia; order Artiodactyla; family Cervidae; genus Muntiacus; species Muntiacus reevesi. The sequence goes on from NC_089261.1 coordinate 64,866,732, forward strand.
ATTAACCTCTGAGCTACTGCAAGAGAAATGGCTCTTTCTAAGCAATTGGTGGCGATGACTAAGTTTTCAAAAGGGCAAGTTGCAGTTATCGGCAGAAACAAAAGCTGACCTACAGGTAAATAGTGCGAAAAACACAGACAGCAACGGTCCTCACAGTATCATGTATCTTCAGAGAAAAACGTATCTATATACAGAGTGTCAAGAGAGGAAAGAGTAGCTAATAGATTACTTTTCCTCACCTTGACTCTCAGAGTTCATTATTTTCATTTAAAATACTTTCTTCCATTACACTTTTATCATACCTCATTGTAATTATTTTTATACTTCTCTCTCCCCTACCATTTGAAGGTTCACAGTTTTCTAAGACATAGTACAAAGATGATACAAAACAAATAAATAATAATTTTGAATAAATGGCCATTTAAGCAAGTCATTAGAATAAAAATTTTCTAAAGCATATATATATATACCTAATACTAAATTATACTTAGTGCTAAAAAGTTCAACTGTTATAACTAGTTGATGATACTATAAATACTATTGGTACTTCGCATTACTTTGCCAACTTTTAAAATTTCATTTTCATTTTATAATAGTAGGATAATATATTTATATAGATATATCAGTGATTTTCTTTATTAGTACTATAACAACATTCTTTACTCTGATGTTACGTTAGGGATACCACATACCACAGTTAGCTGTCTTGCCCAAGCACAGAATTTAGATTAGAGAGGGTTTGGGATTTCAACATCAAAGAAAGGTATGCCAAGCACGATGAGGTTGAAATCAACTTTGGAAATCTCACTAACCTACTATCGTTAGGTTCCTGGGGTACAAGTTCCTATTAAAAAGTTCACAATTGATATTGGCAAGTTAATAATCCTGTTCTATCACAGGTATATTAACTATTAAAATAGGATGTACGCTTAGTACATACATTTTCCCCAATACAAGCAGGTGGCAGTACTGATCAATAAGCTATTTTCACATTTATTCATTCATTAAGCATTTACACCTACTGTGTGTCAGGCACAGGATAGCACATAATTTAAAAACCTTATTTTCCCCTCCATTGAATTTATGGTCAATTTAAGATAGAGAATAGGGTTAGTTCCAAAAATTTTTTGAGAACATGTAAATATGCAAAATGAAACAAGGTGAGCCAGATTTAGTTTGAAATTACCATCCAAGGAAGCATATATTAAAATACTACTACATTAAAAAATATCCCAAACACTATATACTGTAATATATAACAACTTGGTTTAAAATAACACTTGTTGGGAAGTGAGGGGATGTTTATATATAAAAGCTTAATCTCAGTAAATCAAAATGTAAATCAAAGTATCATAGCTCAAATTGGTTTAAAATTTTTTTAACATAATTACAATTGTACAAGTGATAGTTAATTTTTTTTTTCCTGAAGTTTAAAATATTTATAACTTTCTTTATAAAAATTCAGCCCTTGAGGATCTGACAAATAAATTACAATAGAGATTCAAGATAAAGGTTTCTTTTTATCCCTTAGTTTGGGCCAAATTACTGATCTGACAAATATATATACAAAATGTATGTATCTACCAATATATGAATATACACACATACAGAATTTCACAAAATAATGCAAGTTAAGAGTTCTATTTATAACAGCCACAGAAGAAAACAATGAAAATGGCAGCTTTGCCTGTTTGCTCTTTTAAATTTTATATTGTTACAGAGCTGGCAGAGACAGTATGCGTACTAAAACATTACTTACAATACTTCTTTGTAGACAAGCAACATCTGTAATAACCTGACAAACTTGTAAGTCACTCTGAAGTTTATCCTGAATTATCTAGAAAGCAATTAGTCTTTAAATCTCATGTTCTAAACCCAAAATAAACTACCAGTAAGCATCTTGAATTCATATCAAAATTTCCTCCCAAATTTTCATTATAAATTTTTTTGTAGCAATGCTTTCAGTCAAGTAAGAAAAATATCATGGGAAACTATTTTTAAAAGGTTCCAGGAAAATGGAACAGCAAATATGACCCAGGAAAGAATTTAATTAACATGGATAAAGAATGAAATCAATTTTCCTTCCATGTGCTGCTTAGAACTATATTCACTTTACTTTCTTTATCTAATTTAATATTTACTGCTGCTATCTGTAAGGTTCAAATATATTTACATGGCTTGAGAAAAGTTTCCTATAGATATGGTATATCAATCTTGCATTTTAATATTAAAAATAACTTTTCATTTTAAGAACTGCTTAAAATTCTGAAACTAATTTCTTTTATTAATTACTAGTCCTTGCTGAAAAGTTTTGAGAAAAGAGATAAAGACTAAGAAGTAAAAAAGTTATATCCATTGAATCAACGAAAACCCATTAATAGCAGGAAGCCAGACAGTGCAGAACTAGAAGGGTGTCTGGAAATCATCTAATTCTCCTTCATTTGTGGAATGAACCTAAGTTTAGCAATCAGACTAATCTCAGTTTAAAGAACAGCTATGTCAGTATTAGAGTGTAACCTAGGTAGGGGTTATTTGACCACCATGAATTCTAGTTTCCTTTTATTTGTACAAATGTAGTTGTAATACCATTTGCCTTACCAACCTATGTGTCATTGTGTGGACACAGAGGTGCCTGGCACAAACATGCTATAAAATAAGAACTATTATTTACAGGTGAGAAAGGTAAGGTAGAGAATTAGGCGTCGTGTTCAGGGTTATACCACTATTGTAGAGCCACAGACTCCAGTCCCAAGTTCATTACTTTTGACTGATTTCCATTATATGTGTGATAGCTCAAGTTGAACTAAAAAAATTAGACATTACTAAAGAAGGAAAAAAGTACTATATTCTGCAAATAGCAATTAAATATGCAAACCACAACTAAATCTTGATTTATTCAGTTCATGGAATGATCATCTAGGTTTATATAACTATGCTTCTGCTACACATGGCAAATTGGGGGCAAAAAGATGGTAACTGGGGAAAAAGTAACAGAAACAAATATTTAGGTTAAATGGAATCAATCAATTAAGAAATAATCAAGATCTGCAAGGTGCTATTGAAGTCAAATAAAAACATTACAATAATCCTCCACCGTTAAGATATTTAATATCCAACTGTCAAGACAAGAAGCTAATAAAGAAGAGTATCTGACTAAATATCAAGTGCCAAACTAGGTAGTGTAAGAAGTCAGAAAATGGAGAAATCATTTAAATAGTCATTTAAGTAGATATGGAATTGCTTCTAAGTTTAAAAGACTGAGTCTGATAGATGTTGAAGAGATAGAAGGGAATTATCATCTGTGGACCTATGATACATATGGAAATGTCACCATCATTAACTTGAAGTACTGTCAATATCTGTAACACTTCTAGCAGCCACTAGTCTTTATAAGGCCTATTTAGTATTATTATCTGGAGAAGGCAATGGCACCCCACTCCAGTACTCTTGCCTGGAAAATCCCATGGACGGAGGAGTCTGGTAGGCTGCAGACGATGGGGTCGCTACAAGTCCGACACAACTGAGCTACTTAAACACTTTCACTTTTCACTTTCATGCACTGGAGAAGGAAATGGCAACCCACTCCCGTGTTCTTGCCTAGAGAATCCCAGGAACAGGGGAGCCTGGTGGGCTGCCGTCTATGGGGTCGCACAGTCGGACACGACTGAAGCGACTTAGCAGCAGCAGCAGCAGCAGTAATATTATCTCCTAATTCAAACACTTAATACTACAGTTAAAATAGTCTTTAACTTACTAGTAATGGTTTCTTCAAAAGTACTTCCTGCCATGATACATACTTCCATTTTAGGGCTAATATATGGCTTTCTGTACAAGGAGAACTTTACTGTGTGGATGTGAAAACTTTAGACTTTTTATTTTAGTTACAAACACTGACTAAGAAGGGGTCCTTCTGTTTCCAAAGGTACGTACCTAAAGGTACTGTTTCCAAAGGTACTTACTTAAAAGCAGGTTATACCCCTGAATGGGAGGAGGGGTGGATAGTAAAGAAAAAAGAGAGTTCTTGAACATTCAAATGTCATATTCATCAAAAAAACTTTATGAAAAGACAATAAAAAACATAACTCAGGGCCAAAGTGGACACCTGACTCACTGATTCTCACCCACATGTAGCTTCTACTATTGAAAAGTGCAGCTCGCTTGGAAAACGAGATACTTCGTCTTGTTCGACTCCCAGTCCCTTCTTCCCATGCCCTGCCCCTCCAGCCTCTAAACTCACAGCCATCTTCTAAAGAATAGATTTCAGTACAGAGCATTCTGAAGTCACAGAAACTGTTCATCATGTAAGAAAGAACTAAGAGAAGGGTTATGATAAAGCAGGGGATGGGAGAGTCAAACACATGGTAAAAAGTATGATCCTTTTGAAAATGTATACATACATACGTGTGTGTGTGTGTGTGTGTGTGTGTCTATGCACTCATGCATGTGTATGGATGGTAAAAGTCTACATAAATATATAAAAATGAGCACAGTGGTTACCTAAGTGGCTTAATAAGAGATTTTCTTTCTTTTTCTATTTTCCTGTTAGTAAACAGGCATTTCTTACTATGTGCTAATAACTGTTCTAGGCACTGGGTATAAGACAGCAAACAATGCAGATGAGATTCCTGGCTTCATATGCTTGACATTCTAGAGTTGGGGAAAAACACAGTTGTTGTTCAGTCGTTCAGTTGTGTTCAACTCTTTGTGAATCCATGGAATGCAGCAAGCCAGGCTTCCCTGTCCTTTACTATCTGCCGCAGTTTGCTCAAACTCATGTCCCTTGAATTGGTGATACATACTAATAAATGAGCTAATAAATGAACAAGATAATTTCATGTAATTCTAAGCTCTACAAGAAGGCTGAATGCCGAAGAATTGATGCTTTGGAATTGTGGTGCTGGGGAAGACTCTTGAGAGTCCCTTGGACTGCAAGGAGATCAAACCAGTCCATCCTAAAGGAAATCAACCCTGAACATTCATTGGAAGGACTGATGCTGAAGCTAAAGCTCTACTACTCTGGCCACCTAATGCAAAGAGCTGACTCACTGAAAAAGACCCTGATGCTGAGAAAGATTGAGGGCAGAAGAGTGTGACAGAGGATGAGATGGTTGGATGGCATCACTGACTCAATGGACATGAGTTTGAGCAAATTCAGGGAGATAGTGAAGGACAGGGAAGCAAGGCGTGCTGCAGTCCATGGGATCACAGAGAGTCACACACAACTTAGCAACTAAACAACAGATGTGCAATTGAACTGCAAAAGGAGAACATTCTCAACAGTGGTTCTATGTTATTTTTTATATTTTCAAAAATGTGTATAAAATTGAAGACCACTCATAAAGTAATTCTCACATGTTGAAATCAGATATACAGAGAAAATGAATAAAAATCTTTTCAATTCTTTCATGTACAATTACTTTTCTACTTCCCTTATCACCCATCATCTCATACTAATTCTCAAATGTAGCAACCATTCCAAAAGATTCCTAAGCTTGGAAAAGGAAAAGAATTGGAATAATTATAATTGTAATAATTATTCTGTACTATGCACCAAGTACTATTCTAAAGCCTTTATATCTAATAACTCAATTCTGTAAGAATGAAAGGGTATCTACCATATCATACCTCTATTTCCTTGCTCTTGCACTTGCTACGCCCTGATTCTATCTTTCCATTTGATAATTTACTCTTTTTGAGAAAGAGAGAGATACCGGCCTCAGATCTCTACAGATTGTTAATGTATCTGCCAGCCTTACTTTAGCAAATGTCTACCATGGTGAAAGACATGGTCACTCTTAGTTACTGGGGGTAAAATGATTTTACCCATGGTACACTCTTAAAGACTGCTTCCTCATGATCATAAAGAAATTCAGAACATGATCACAGCACCCCAAGGTTGGAAAAAGCCTGCAAATAAAGTTTACTACAGCCTCGGGTATATTCTTAGGTAAACTTTCACTAGCACTCACTGTAGTCATCCGGGATCTTTAACCGTAAACACATGTTATTCTGAACTCTGTGATCCTGGCTTACTCATTTTGATAATTATGTTCAATTATAAATATTTGGCTAGCAGATACATAAAAGCCAGATTCAAACTTATTGTACTTTTTAAAACAAAACATCTCTTCTCAAGTACCTTAAATACTTTACAGAAGAATTCAAAATGAGAAGGGAAAGCTTAAATCAATCTTTTAAAATTCTAGTTATAAATCAAGTTTAAGAACTTGAACTTATTTCCCTTATTTAAAAACATTTATTAAGTATCTATTTCATATCGGTGCTAGGCCAGGAAGAAACTTAAAGCACACTGCATTCTTCCTCTAGAAAGTGTACATCATACTGATCTTTAATCAGTTCTTTCCTTATTTTAGAGTAGCTGGCGTGCTCTTTAAGTATTCAAGTGTTTGATGTAGCTGTCAAGCGAGGAGGGAAGAACCTAGTAATCATGCCCCCACTACATTTAAAAAGGAGGATTCTAAATATTCATTTTAGAAACATCAATTTACATTTTAAAGCAATTACTGTATATATAATTTAACAAACTACATTCTTTGCTTTGAAACTATCAAGAATTATATGACTAGCAGAACACTTACATGATCCCTTACCATTTCAGCAGATTCCAAAAGGCTTGAAGAGTCAGTAAATAAAATCTGAGTGCAAAGAAATATTGCTGGAAATAGTCATGAGTAGGGTTTGACAGATTTTGCCTGTTGTGGAAACATTTTCAAAATAACTATTAATTTGAAAAGGTATCCTATCTACAGTAGTCTTTGATTAGCAGTGAACTATAGGATTGATGTTTAGAAGCACTTTGATATCTTGGCAACACTACTGTAATAGAAATATTTTACTTATAAGTTTATTTTCTTTATTAAAAAGTTTTTTAATATTTAGCACATAACTTAAAAATTATTTATCTATAAATACTCAAGGTCTCCAAATGTTTACAAATTAACTTTGAAAGTTTGTCACACTCGATACATGACTCTTTAAACATTTCTTTTTGTAGAATGGATATCATTGGTTTCCCACCAGTTACAAGAAAGTACGGTATGTATTGATGGCATGACGACTATGAAACAAATCCGCATACAACAATTATGAACTGCTCTATGCACACAATTTGTCTGTTGAAAACTGCTACATGGTGGTAGGAGAACATTTCAAATAAAACTCAATCTAAATTTTATTTTTATTGAGTCAATGCGTGTTCAAATGTCCACAACATGGAAAAAAAATTCTGTGAGGAATAACTTAAGTCTCCCAAAGGATATAAAGTCAAAGGTAGCAAAAAGATGCTGAACTTTAGAATATTCTTAAAATTGTAATATTTTTTAGCTCTTGGGATAAAGACACACACAGACACATACAACCCTCTTCATTTTAAACCTTTCCTTCAAAGTTATTCTATCAGGACACAAAATAGCAAATCAAGAACTTAAAATATTTTTCAAGAGATGTTAAATGAAGACATATTCATCATCATGATCACAATATAAAAAAGCAAAGATTAAAATTAGATGGCAGTTTCTAAGATATTTTTACTCAACTAGCTTTTATTAAATAATTATAATAAATAGATTTCATTGGGCCAAGATAAAATTTACTCCTCACCAATTAATTTATTTCAAAGACCTTAACTTTGTGAAGTTCACTCTATTTGTTTATACAAAAGTAACAAAGGAAAAGGAAATTGCTGTGAGGAAAATTTATGGTGATCTTCTAACCCCAAATTTCATTTAAATACTATCAGTGTCATCCAAATGAATCCTGAGTTGTTGAATGGTTCTCTAAACAATGAAATAAGAGAGAGAGAAAAGTGAATAGAGACTTAAACTTTTTATTTTTATAGATCTAGACTACCACATTCTAGAAATAGTTAGCCAAAGTTACTGAAAGCCAGACTCTAAGCAAAGAGTATACAAAACTGAGCAAGATACAGTACCTATCCTGGAGAACTTCCCAACTGAGAAGACAGAGAAGCCAATAAAAAAATGAGAAATCAATGATAAATAAAACTGCCCAATTTATATGACAACACATAGACCTAGAGAGAGAAAAAAATAAATGTTTTCACACATGGCAATTTTTTAAACCAAAAGAATAAAGAAAAAGTAACACTAGATTTTAATCTGACTTGAGTGTTCCTTCAGTGCTCGCTATCAAAAATATTCAACTCTGATAAGCAATGTTAAAAAAAAAAAAAAAAAAAAAAAAGACGTTCTCTTAAGAAAATGAAGTATACAGGGAAGAAAACTTACTATACTCCAGGCACTCTTCTAGGTACTTTACTTATATTAACTCAGTGAAACTGTGCAACAGCTCTATGAAGTAGGTATGATTATCACTTCATTTTACAGATACAGAATAGGAACAGTGAGTTTAAGTAACATTCTCAAGGTCACACACTATTAAATTGGTAACTGAGATTTAACCGCAGGCAGAGTTTGGTCTCCAGTTTATAGAAAATGAAATAGGGTTTTATACACACACACACACACACACACACACACACACACATACATATATAGCAAGAAGTAGTGTTAGTTAAGACATCTTTAGGATGCTTCCCAGTCTATCTCAGTGTGCAAACATGTGATGTGTGGATGAAATTTGTGTTAAGATTTGCAGTGGGCACAGCGAGAGAAACGACAAACTACACCACTAACTGTGACTCTGGATACGCTTTACGTGCGGGAGTTTACTAAGAGCAGCTAGCGGAAGAGTTAACCTTCCACCGCCGACACGTCCTTGGTGGGGAACTGCTCCCGTCAGCTCGGGCGCTGCACTGAGGCTCCACAGCCATCAACAGGCAGACAGGCAGAAAGTCTGATGGAAGGTGCTCACAAAACATGAGTTTTGCCTCCTTTTCCGAAATCCCTTAACAACTTCTAGCTCCTAACCCTTATTTCTTCATGTTTCATGCTTTATTTCCTCCAAATGTGAAATAATGAAAAAGAGCTGAGAACAGAATATGCAAACGTGTCTCCATTGGAAGGTCGTTTCAAAGAAACTACTGGGTTTTTCACCACTACCATAATGATGTGAACACTATAGCAAAACAGGCAAAAGTTATATATCATAATACTTACTGAAGAAACTGCTTCAAGTGGTCTTTACTATTTACTCTAACCCAAATACACTTAACAGGGAATTATGACCTTTTCATTTTTAATTTTTAGTTCAGCAGACAGCTTAAAAATGTTTATTAACCAAGTAATGTATATGTGTGTGTATATACACACATACGTACATATGCATATACACATACATGTGTATATGTGCGCACAAACATAGCACTTTTCCACCTGAGTACATCAGAACATACTCTTCAATATGTGATTATCACTCTGGCTGTTTCTTAATTTCATCACATGTGACCTTTTTCTAAGAGCCAACCCATCTCAAATAACTATCAGTTTGATCCATGTGTGGTTATCACTTTCTAGCAGCAAACATCATTGGGGACACATGCATATCTCTATGAGTCTATCCTACATTTTATTCTTTTGACTAGTTCTAATTATCTATATTACATATACTAGGATACATAATTATAATATCTATACTAGGATACGTAATTACAACAAATTTAGATTTATATGGTTATTTTAATCTCCCAGAGACACTCATTCATCCAACATTCACTTGGTTGCCTATTCTACATAAGCTAAATTAAGTACAGTCTCCGCTTTATGACTGCAGTTCACAGTGTAGTAGGGGAGAAAGACAATAAAACAAAACAGAGCAAAACTGAAACTGGTAAGTAGGGTTTTGACTTGGTTTGGGGTTCAGAGAAGGCTCCTCTTCTTTACAGGAACAACTAAGCTGTGTTGAGGTGGGGAGGGGCACGCATAGGGCTGCAGTGCTCAGAATAAAGATACTAGGGCAGGCGCAAGATGAAGCTAGAGAAGTAGAGAAGGACCAGACTGCAAGATCTCACACATGACTCTGGTCTCTATAATAAGAGTAATGAAAAGTACAGTTAGTCAAGGGAAGGACATGATTCAGATAAACCTGCAATACTGTTCTGAATGTAATGTTAAGACAGAATGGGGAAGTCAGTGAGGGTGGATGTGGAGACACCGAGGAGGAAGCTATTCCATCAGGCCGTGCAAGAGGAAACGCTGGCCTGGACTAGCCACTATCCGCCTCTCTAACGGATGGATAGAAGCGAACAGTTAAGAGACAGTCAGGACATAAACCTCACAGGGCTTGGTGACAGATTAGTCATGGGACGGAAAGGAGAGGGAGTTATTAACGATGTTGACAAGGTTTCTTACACAACTGGATGGAAGATGACACATGACGCTGAACAAGGTCAGTGTTCACTTTTGTTTTCGAGGGCAGGGAGGATCATAAGTTCCATTTTAGTCTTATTTGGTTTGAGGTGTCTGAGACATCCAGGTCTCAACTCATTATCACACTCCAACTGGCTCTGCTGCTGCTAAGTTGCTTCAGTCGTGTCAGGCTCTGTGCGACCCCATAGAGGGCAGCCCACCAGGCTCCCCCGTCCCTGGGATTCTCCAGGCAAGAACACTGGAGTGGGTTGCCATTTCCTTCTCCAGTGCATGCATGCATGCTAAGTCGCTTCAGTCGTGTCTGACTCTGTGCGACCCTATGGACAGCAGTCTACCAGGCTCCTCTGTCCACGGGATTCTCCAGGCTCTGGAGCTCAGTAAAAAGGTCCAGATAGAAGATACAATGTGGGAATGACCTGTGTACAGGTCATCTCTAATTTCCTTCACAGAGCCACCTCCTCCCCATTGTAAGGCTGTGAACACAGGGCTTGAACCCCACACCCTGTCAGTGTGGACACATTCATTGTCTCTCTTCCCCATTAGACTGTAAGTTCCATAAAAGCACTGACCACATCTATTTTGATTCCTATCGTACCTCAGCTTTTCACACACTTTCTGCACATATCAGAATATCAATAAATAATATTTATATGAAATAATTAAGACTATACGATATCTAATCTAAGACAGCAGAACTACAGAGATTAATAACTGAAAAAGATTAATTCTCAGCATAATTTGCAAAACTCATAATTCACAATAAGGCAAGATGATGTATAAAACATTTCATATATTTATTATTTATTTAGTATCGTATTGGGTTTCCCTGATGGCTCAGATGGTAAAGCATCTGCTTGCAACACGGAAGACCCGAGTTTGATCCCTGGGTTGGGAAGATCCCCTGGAGAAGGAAATGGCAACCCACTCCAGTACCCTTGCCTGGAAAATCCTATGGACGGATGAGCCTGATAGGCTACAGTCCATGGGGTTGCATAGAGTCGGACACGACTGAGCAACTTCACTAGTATTGTATCATACATATAATTACTTATAATATTTTATATGTTTCTCCTCTCAGGAAAAATAAAAATTTCTACATATTTATCAGTTACACAATTCAAGTATAAATTAAATTGGAAGAAAATAATACAGTTTGAGGAGATGAAAATGTAGTTATCTTTATTGCCTGTGTCTAAAAGGCAACCTGGTTTAGAACTCCCTGTACCTTTAAAAATGCACAATAGAATGTAAACTTTCACCAGTAAAAGCAGCATACAGTTTTAACAATATTTAATGTACACCACTTAACGACAGATTTCACCTATCAAGCGTTCTATTGATTCACAGGTATTAACCTAACAGATAGCATTTTTGTGTGTCTATTTTACTGACATGAAATCTATAGCATGAAAGTTTTTGAGAGCTACCAAAAGCATTATAACTAATATTAGCTTAAAAAAAAAAAAACCTTTGGCAATACATATCTTAATCTCTATGAACAGAACAACAGACTGAGTTCTGTTTTCATTAAAATTAAATCGAAAACTGCATATCTTACAAATAAGCCTAGCCTTATTTGGCTTTACTTGCTTTTTATCGCCATCTCCCATTGAGACAGGATGTATCAAGAAGCAGTATATTTAACGAAGGGGTCAAAACACTAAGATCCTACTGAAATATCCTTTAAAAACTACTGATATTTTTTTCAATTACTACTTTATTCATTTTGATTTGGTGAATATGAAAAATATACAAGTAATAATTTTAATAAAAGATACATTTGGGGCATTCCACCACTTAATTTTGAATGCAGATAGAATATATCTCATCTTAATCTTCAATGTGGTCAACACCACAAACATGGATTTCCAAATCCTCTTTTGTTTTCATCTTCTAATCAAATTCTCATATTTCAAAACTGAAGAATGTCATTACATCGCTCAGAGAATGTTTACATGTTCAAAGCACATATATCAAAACACTTTTGTATATAAACATACTCTGGGAACATTAAATATATTTGAAGACTACAAAATAAAGTGCAAGATGATGAAAAACACTAGTTTAACAGTTCTAGTGCATTTTAAGTTAGATTAAAAAGAAACAAAATACATTAAAATTTTAAAAAGGAAAACTCATAAAAAAATTTTGGAAGAGGTTGTGGTTGGCCATTTATTACTTTTTTGCATTAGAGTTAATTAATATTCTAAAAAGGTCTACAAAAAGCTGAACAACCTCTCAAGCTCTGAATTCATGGCACTGACCTTAGACTTTCTCAGAATGATTTTTAATGCATTCTGTTATTAGTAAAACCTGTTCAAACACATGCCCCATCTGCCAGCACCCCATCTGCAAGAGAGCTTCTTATTCTTGTAGACAGTGCAACTTCTGCTTGCTTCCTTCTTGTTTCTACATACCAGCTGTATGGTAATGAGCGTGAGCAGCTGAAAATCCTGCATGATAACAAAGCTAATATGAAAACGGCAGAACAACAACCTCCCCTCAATGAAGCAGTTGTCGCATGAACAGAGCAGATAAGCTATTAAACAGGGAGGTGGCGGTGATGAGAATTTTATTTGTGTGTATTTGGGGGAATGTGTATTTATGCCTGTGTATGCACATGTGTGTTAAACGTGGGGTTTCCACATAACTGAAAAATAAAAAGAAATAAGAGCAGCACAGGATACCGAAGATAGATCTAAAATTTCTAAGTACTTTTGTTAAGACTTGGAAACCCATTCTTTAACTTTTTAAATCTCAAATCTTATATAGTAATAATATACCAGATGTCATTTGGGAAAGTCAGTTTTCAAAGATTTTAACCAATTATGTTCCATTTCTTAATTAACATATTTTGGGGCCTTAAGGGAAAGAAATAGAGAGAGAATTTAAAAACCATTATGGAAACTATTTCCTAGACATTTTAGCTGCTAACATGTGAACCAACAAACTATGTTTTTAATTTTGATATAACAATTTAATTTTTAAAAAGCTTATGATATTTGAAGCCAACACATTTATTCTGAAGAGAGAAACTCTAAACAAAATTCTAAGATGGCACATGTTACCTTCTTAATTTAGGAAGGCATACTGGGGTTAAGTTTTACATATATGAGAGTCACACTGAATGAATCTGCGGAATGTAAGTAGATACAAAGCATGTTAATTTTGTATGTGCAGTATCTTTCCATTTAGAGATTAACAGTAACTCAGGAAACTGTTTAAGAAAAATGACCATTTACGATTGGTGTTATGCATTTTCTCTCACAATCTAAAGAAATGAAAAATGAAAAATATTCAAAATACTAACCATAGTGAAAGAAGTAAGTGCTATTACATGAAAATTAATTACAATTTTTACCAGCACATCTAAATAAGTCTTATGTGGACTTCATAACAGTTACTAAGTTCTTATCATGTAACTATACTTTCTATACATTATTTCATTTAACCCTTAAAACAATCCTATGAAGTAGGTACTATTATTATCTCCATCCTACAGAGGCTTAATAAAGGGTGAAGCTAGAAACTTCAGCCCAGTCTAAATGCTATCTCTATGCTCTTAAACAGTCTACCATTCTGATATTATCTCCACAAGGGCAAGGATTTGGGTCTGCTTCATTTATTATTGTACTCCAAATGCCTAAAGAAGTTCCTGGCTTATAAAAGTTGTTGAATAGACGGAATAAATAAATGGAATGGATAGAAGAGATAACTACTCAGTTGTTGTTTTTTGATTATTTAATGTAGATTTCCTTAAGTGAAAAACGCTACAATAAATTTTGTAACAACCCTTAATCATTTTGTTATTGAAAAATTATTTACATATTAAAGAATCTTAAAGTAAGTGTTTAGGAGTCTTAAATTTTGTTTACTTATCAGGTTGAAGAATTATGACTTAACTTTTAAAATTCTCACGATTAACCATTCATTTTGAAAGGCTGGTACAGAATGAATAAGAACAAAACTGCACTGATTTTTAGTATTTCTGTGAATCCATTTGTCCTCTATTTTATTGTCTAACCATAAAAATGCACTTTTCCTGTTAACTAGCTTAACATATTCTTTGACTTCAAATATAAATCAAGGCCATGAGCTTCTATAATATAAAAGCTTTTGTATTATATATGTGCGTGTGTGTGTGTATAAAAGAAACTGAATTGAAAGAATAGTCCCAACTTAATAAAACAGTACCAATTATCCTTTAAAAAAATAAGATATGAAGTTGTACTTCCTCAAAGAAAAAGCTAACAACACTTAAAAGATTTTTTAAAAACTCACAAATTCAGACAAGATTTATAAAAACAGTACTATACTGCCCCTACATGTTCAAACTAGTAGTAACAATGACATTTTAAAATCTGAACTGATAATGTAGAGATTTCTGTGGATTATTGAAAAGCTGTTTAAATTGCTCCCAAGTGAATGATATGAGATCATCCACACATAAAAATGTAATTAAATATAGGAATAACCCACAGGTTTCAATTTTCATTTTCAAGACTAGCAAGGAGAAGAAGCTTGAGAAAATTTCATCCAACATTATCATATACTTTTTTTCTCTCAAAACAGATTTCCCCAACATTACATGTAGTGTTAGTCGCTCAGTCGTGTCCAACTCTTTGTGACCCCATGACCTGCTGCCCACCAGGCTCCTCTGTCCATGGAGCGTTCCAGGCAAGAATACTGGAGTGGGCTGCCGTTTCCTTCTCCAGGGGATCTTTCTGATCCAGGGATTGAACCCAGGTCTCCTGCACTGTAAGTAGATTCTTTACTGTCTCAGCTACAGAGAAGCCACAACATTATACATGATCAATAAAAAACATAAATAAATAAACAAATGGCTAATCAGCTATGTGCATTTGAAGTCAATGTTTGTATATTAATGTCTGAGAAATACTGTTGAATTGTTTCCCCCAGATCTAAAAAAATTTCAATAAAGTTCATAAATGTATACATAAAGACTTACACACATAGACATTACCAAAATCGCAAGAGAAACTTTTCTTAATCTAATCTTAGATTTACTTTTAAAAAACCTACTATAATTATTTTACCTTTTACCCATTGTAGGAATAAAGCACTATGTAGGCAAATAAAGAGATGTGCTGCATTGATACGTCCTTGTAAAAGAAACTAAGAATGTCACTGGATTTACCACAAACGGTGGTCCTTTCTAGTATTATTCCTATAGAAAAACATACCACATTTTAAAAAAATCCTACACTATAGTATCATTCTTTACATCTACCATAATTATATCTACCATTATTTAACTGATTTATATGTGAGACACATTAATTTATGCAAGTTTCCACAAGTCAGGGATACGGTCAAGATCTCTAATTCTGACTTAGGTACAATCCAGGAAGAAATCACTATGGTGAGCCCGATATTAAAGACTGAAGTTTCTGGCAAGAACATGAAAAACAAAATAGTATGGCATCATATTTAATCTTTCAGAGCCTCAAGATAATATTCTATACTGGATACTACCCAGCAGTATTTGAAAACTTATAGATCATAATATTTTTCAATGAAGTTACCAACAATGCTATCAAGTGAGGCAGAGTGTGTGCATACGTATTAATATGTACGTGTATGGCTGCTGCTGCTAAGTTGATTCAGTCGTGTTCGACTCTGAGGCCGCATGGACTGCAGCCCACCAGGCTCCTCCATCCATGGGATTTTCCAGGCAAGAGTACTGGAGTGGGGTGCCACTGCCTTCTCCGGCATGTGAATGGAGGCGTCCTTATATACATATGCAGAAGCCATAAATATCGATAAATGACCGACAGACTTGGACATGAGAAGAACTGAGGGAAGCAGTCTGGTGGCTCACTCTACGCTGCAGCAGACCCAACATGACGTCCATGTGCGCCTGCGTGCTCAGTCCTGTCCGACCCTCTATGACCCCACGGACTGCAGCCCTCCAGGCTCCTCTGTCCATGGGATCTCCCAGGCAAAAATACTGGAGTGGGTTGCCATTTCCTCCTCCAGGGATCTTCCTGATCCAGGGATCGGACACACGTCTCTTGCATTGGCAGGTGGATTCTTTACCACTGAGTCACCTGGGAAGCCCATCCTGTCCACACTGAGGAGGAAATCTCAGGGTCACTGAAATATTAAATTATAAAAACGGTATTTTTTTTTTCTGTTTTGTTCAATAATGTATCTAGAACTGTGCCTAGAAATTAACAGATGCTTATTTACTGAATGGATTAATTAATCCTTGTTCCTTTGATTTTGATATGTGACCATGGAAAGGAGACAATAAGATAAGTCTTTCAGAGACAGAAAAGCATCAGTGGCCTTCTTAAGGGAAGGTCTTTGCTGCCTTATTCATCTTTGTTACATTAGCATCACATGCAGGGAGGATGTATATGCCTAATACGCATTAGCAGAATTAAAATTAATTTAGCGGTGTTAATATTTCGCAGAAAACTGAGAAAAATAAGTGGTTGAAGTGCTCCTTCCTCACTTAAAGTCTGCTAGTATAAGTTGCATTTAATCACTGAAGAAAAATAATATATAAGCTCTGAACTATCATCAAACTATATAGAGCTGCCTGTAACTGGGTTAATAAAATTTAGGTATTAATGTAAAGCATTTAAATATGAATGTAGACAGACTTAAGATAAGGCTTAGGTTACTTTGACATTTCAAAGTATATTCCATTTTTTATATGTGGATGATAGCTGTAAAACTCAAAGGTCTGCAGTTAGTTCCACAATTTGGAGAAACCTGTTTTCCTGATTTCAAAACTTTCTGGAGTTTAGAAGGTAACATGGGACATATGCTGTGTATGGCAGAACACTTCTGGTATATCATATATAAAAATTTCTGTAGCAAAATATACAAATATTCAGATAAACAATAAACATGACTGTCTTATGTTAGTCAGGGTTAGGTTTGGATAACTTGTTAAAGCATTATTTAGTTTGCAAGGCTTACTGGACTCTTAGTCTGCGGACAAGGACCATAGGTTTATTTCATACTTGTTTACCCAGCCAGAAGCTTCATAACCTGTTTATTTGTAGCATATTTTTCATCTGTCTCCCATACTCCACATCTTAATACTAAGTTTCTGTAAAATATGACCTACAAGTTTAAATAGGTTTGCCCTGATTGTTATCAACAAAAGGGGGTAACAATTCATGGCAGTTATTTCTATGCTGTAGTTGTAGATTTACAAACAATAATTTTCTTTGCATTAACATATGACAACTGAGGCACAACATAATACTTTGACATCACAAGATGATAAAAAACATCTAGAAAGCAATGTTTTGAGGTCATCATAAATTGTGAAAACAAAATATGAATTACATATTTTAAAATCCAGGATTACATGGCAAAAATTAACCCTTGAAACCATTCCTTCAACAAATCCTTACCCAGTCAATATACCATAGTGTTTAATGATACTGGAGCTAGACACCCAGGTTAGAATTTTAGCTCCATCATCTGCTAGCTCTAGGGCAAGTCAGCTAAACTTCCTACACCTCTGGATTCTATATCTATAAAATAGGGACAATATAATGCAATCTGTTACTTCAAGAGGTAATTTTAAGGATTAAATGAGTTCATATGTAGAAAGTGGCTTCCCTGGTGGCTCAAGACGGTAAAGCGTTTGCCTACAATGCAGGACACCCGGGTTCAATCCCTGGGTCAGGAAGATCTCTTGGAGAAGGAAATGGCAACCCACTCCAGTATTCTTGCCTGGAAAATTCCATGGATGGTGGAACCTGGTAGGCTAAGTCCATGGGATCACAGAGTCAGAAACGACTGAGCGACTTCACTTTCAATTTCACTTACGTGCAAAGTACTTAGAACACTGTCTCCCCTGCATCCCAAGTTAGACTCTATTACACTGTTACCCTGCTTTATCAATATCGGAACATTAGCATTACTTTTCTGCTTCCCTAAAGTAGGATCTAAGCTCCATAAAGGGCATGGGCTTTGTCCATATACTTCACTGTTATGTCTATAAATTCTAGAAAAGTTTCCAACCTTATTCTAAATTCTTAATACATATTTTGGGACTGTTATTACTATTAATAAATCTCATATCCAGAAATAAGTGAATAATTTGTAGCAGTATAATTAAAGTGAAAAAGAACCAAGATGTGAGACCAAGCAATAACACAAGTTTCTTCTGTCCACAACTTCTCTGATCATCTGCTTAGCAAACAAAATCCTTCCCGTTTTAAAGGTGCTGTGAAGCCTTTCCTGAGCCATTTGCATTGAGACTAGGGTGGCCCACTCATGTTCCTACAGGATTCTGTATAGGAGTCCATTTAAGCGATTATCCTTTTGTACTATAAAGGTTTATTTATGGTTTAACCACTAACTATAAAATGCTCAAAAGAACTGTGATTTTCATTTTTGTATATCCACAGGAAGAGGGGGAAGAATCATCTTTTTATTTACAGCTACTGCCTTGCATAATACAGAAAAATAAGACCACAAGAAAATTTACAGTTTAGATTCTGCTACTCATCTTTTGCAAGATGTAGGAAACATTCTTAAGAAACTGACAGAATTTAAAACAAAATCACCTGATATGTGGTAACCAGTTAATTCCTTTATTGATAAAATAAAGTGACAATAAAAGATATCAGATGATCTGAAAATGTCAATTTTTCCCCAAGTTCCAATGGAATATATGTGTGGAAAACACTTTAGAAAGCTCCATTTTAGTTAATGCACTTTAAAAAAAAAATCAGGGAACCTATTAAAATCACTCTCCAAACTTGCTCATAGCACCCCTCTGTTCTTCCTTCTTTCTAAAGTTTTGTAATAGTTTTCATATTTTCTGACTTTTTTGGCTAAGGTAGACTCTCATAAGTGCCATTTTAATGAGTATACCCTATGCTTGTTTCTCCTTCATTTTCAAAACTGCTAAGTAGTAATTACTTTTAAAATTAAGTGTCAAACTGTATCTGAGTTTAGTTATATTTAGAAAATGAAATATTCAAAATCACAGCTGCACAGTCATTTGAAAGTATTTAGTAAACAAAAACATGTCATATTCTAACAGTATCAAAACTCCTTAAAGAATTTTCTAGACTTAACAAAAACTTCAACAAATTGGTCATACATAAAAAGATATTAAGGATAATTTCTGAAGTCTGAGTTTATAGCCTCAAGTGAGGAGACAAGATAACTAAATGAAGTTGTCAAAGACCACTGGATGGTACATATATGTCTAAGAGTCAAAGGCAATGGCAACAACTACAGTATGTTCCACTCATGGACGAGGACAACAGTGGAAGCAAGCAGTGCCAGGAGGGAGGTTCCATCCAGAGAGATAAGCCTGACTGTGAGGTCATGGAAAGGATTTGGAGAAAGTGGCACAAATGTAACTGGCAGATACAGACTAGACTAGTATGGGGGAGGGGAACATGATGCTGGCTTTTTAAAGGTTTCATATTTCTGTAGGTTAAGGAAATATCCATCTACTTCCTCTTGACTAAGAGTTCCATGAAACAAATGCTGAGTTTTGTGAAATCTCTTTCAGGCATCAAGATATTTTAGAAAAGCAGATTTGCTACAACCACTTTAAAAAAGAATTAATCATAGCTAGACTAGAATTAAAAAATAAAAATAAAAGGTAAACCTGGATTGGGGCAAAAGGCAAAAGCTATGTCAGAAATGTAAGTCAAAGTTGTGGTGCTTTAAGAAACAGGCAAGTATTTCTGGCAGCTGCATTTGCTAGCATGAAAAGTACTCCTGTAGTAGAGATTATTAATAGCAATATACTTTGGGAGAGGCTGTCATTTAAACTGTACAAACATCACACTAAAACTCAGAAATATAAATGTATAAACTAAGATGACAAAAACTGAGATAACCATAAGACAGTAAAAATATATAAATCAATGATAAATTATAAAACTACCCATATGGATCATCTGTGCAGGTAAAAAAAGATGATAGCTTTAAAACTATGGGAAGAGTAGAAGAAAATTATAGCTAAAAATAATATACATGACAGGTCAACGGCAAATATTATTTTCCAGAAAGAAGTTTTAAAAATCGCATTAGCAACAAATAATTTCTTATTCTATTTGTATATTTTCCTAATGAAGTTTTAAGTATAAACACATATAATTATCTTCTCAAAATGAAAAAACATTCCTTCAATAGAAAACTTAGAACAATAAATACTGAAATATATTATCAAGTAAGTAAAATTCATAAAACTTTGTCATACTAGAAATAAATTTGCTTAAAATATGATTTCTTTCTCTTGTTAAGTAACACTGGAAGTCCCTCATGTTGGTTTTGATTTGATATAGTCTTTCTGGAAAACAATTTAGCAGTATTTATCAAGAATCTAAAAAAAATTCATACTCCTTGACCCAATAATTCTACTTCCAGAAAAAAAGTGTATAGGGACATTAAAGTTTTATATATTAAAAAGTTCAAAGCAGGTCACTGACCAAATTAGCAACAGTAGAAAAATGATGATACATCCACTTGACAGATTATAACACACTTTTGAGTAACTACAGCCCTGGGGAACTACCAGCAATATACTAAAAATGAACTAAAGTATCAATTAAAAAATTATTTCTTTATAATTTTTATTGTGGTTATTTGTGAGCAGTGAAATTACCAATAATTTAGGAAAATGTGAAGAAACACTTCTGTTTTTTACATAATGAGCATATCTAATTTTTATAAAGAGAAGTAAAAGATATTAACTATTGCAAGAAAATAAAAATTCTCCATATCATCACTCAACTCAGAGGATTTTGGGGATTATTAAACTACTCAGGAAGGTAGTACCTCAAAAGTTTGCTTAAATAACAGAACTTACGATGGCTTACAAAATCTTCATACAAGTGAAAATTATACTGTAGAGTAAATAATTAGAGAGGTTGTTTTCTAAAACAAAGGCAATACAACTGTATGATAAAACTGGCAGACATTACTGAAAAGACTATTAAAGGAGCCTAATAGATTAAAATTATAGATAGTTTGAAGTAACTGAAGATTATACACACAAAACAATAAAATAGATTATGCCTGAATGAGAATAAAATTTTGAATACAGGGTATTCTTAAAAATTAGTATCATCAATAATTCAACAATGAAGAAAAAAACTTGAATCCAAGAGTATTGAAGCTAAGAGAGGTATAATGTTATTTTAAATTTTTGTCATCACAATCAAAAGTATTAACTGAACAAACTGATGAGAAAGGAACTGCACTGCAGTTCAGTTCAGTTCGGTTCAGTCGCTCAGTTGTGTCCGACTCTTTGCGACCCCATGAATCGCAGCATGCCAGGCCTCCCTGTCCATCACCAACTCGGCAGTTAGAAGACGGTTAATCTGTCAGACACCCTGTTCTGATTGGCTGCCTACCAAACGTAGACCCTGCAATATGACAAAGGTTCTCTCCTTAACCAAACTCTAATCAGGTTCCTTTGAGCTCTTTTTCAACAAGGCCCCATCCCTGGGCATGTTCTCAAGAACCAAATTTTAGCAAGAATCCTGCTAAATCATATTAACCAGAATTCCCCAACCTTGATATTGATCACACTCGGGACCTGAACCTCCCCTCCATATCTGCTGGGCTTGCCAGCCTCCTATCCCCCAGGTGATGTCTGACCACCTTGATTAGTTCATTTAACCAGTGTCATCCTGTTAGCCCTGATACTTCTTAATAATTATCTACCATCTGACCTCCTAACCTGCTTCATGGTCCGTACTTTTAAGAGTTGAACCCAATCTGCTTCCCCTATTGCAAGCCTCCCTTAGTAGAAGTCCCTTCCCAGGTGGCGCTAGTGGTAAAGAATCTGCCTGCCAATGCAGGAGATGTAAGAGATGTGGGTTCAATACCTGCGTTGGGAAGACACCCTGGAGAAGGCCATGGGAACCCACTCCAGTATTCTTGACTGGAGAATCCCATGGACACAGGAGCCTGGCAGGCTATAGTTCATAGGATGGCATGTAGTTGGACATGACTGAAGCGACTTAGCAGCACAGATTAGTAATAGTCCCTACATGTACCATGACAGTCCTCCTGAATATCTGTCTTGATTTTAACAAGGGTTATGAATAACTTTTTCTTTAACAGGTACCATCACTCAGCTTATAAAAAGACAATAAGCATATATACTGTTTGAATATTTCCAGTTTTTAATGACTATAATCACTGAATCATCTGGGGGATAACTTTACAAATGAAACATTTTAAAAAGAGATTACACAAAAAGTACTAAATTTATAAATATAGCATGCTACCAAAGTTATCTGTAGGTCAATTATTTGAATCTTTGAATGAATTTTCTCAAAGAAACAATGTCAACATTGATAGGTTCCCAGGTTTACCCTTCAAAATATAAACAGTGGTTGAAAAAAGTTTAAGTTTATTTTAAAAAGAAGGTAAAAAAACATAAGGAGAATAGCTACTACCTGTAGCATTGGGGAGTCCTGAGGTTAAACATCAGCTTTACTATTTACCGAGAAAATGGAAGTGGTAACTTGTTTGAGCCTTGGCTTTCAAGTATACCAAGTGGAGATAATACCTAACTTACAGCATTAACAAACATTTAAAAGTTAATTAGAATACATAAAATAGCTGGAGAAGGCACAGTATACTTAGTAGGTTCTTTTACAATGATAGCAAGGCCGTCCTGGGGCTCAGTGGTAATGAATCCTCCTGCCAATACAAGAGATGCAGTCTGATCCTTGGTTTGGGAAGTTCCCCCGGAGAAGGAAAAGGCAACCTCTCCAGTATTCTTGCCTGGGAAAACCCATGGACAGAGGAGCCTGGCAGGCTACAGTCCATGGGATCACAAAAAATTCAGACACAACTTAGCAATTAACCAACAACTGTATATTGAGAAGGTAAATTAATAAGTAGTATGTTAAAATTCTAGTGATTAGGCACATAAACATTTTTCTCTACATAGCTACCAAAGAATTAGAGAATCAGGATTTCCAAAGGAATGAAGGCTTATGGCTCTAACAAGCTTTCTAAAACTTTACTGTTAACTGAAACTTATATTCAAACAAAAAGAGGTATGCACAAGATTTACTATGGTAGTATTGTAATCCTAAAAACCTATGTCACTATGTTTCATGAATAAAGTTTTATTAAAACACAATCATGTCCATTCAGCCACTCCTATAAGTACTGTCTACAGCTACTTTCAAACAATGGCAGAGCTCAATAGTTCTATTGTGACTATTTGGTCCACAAAGCCCCAAATAGTCGCTGGCCCTCTGCAGAAAAATTTGTGGACCTTTGACTTAAACTAATGCTAAAGAATCTGCCTGCAATGCAGGAGACACAGGTTTGATTCCTGGGTCACAAAAGTTCCCTGGAGGAGGGCATGGCAACCCACTCCAGTACTCCTGCCTGGAGAATTCCAAGGGCAGAGGAGCCTGGTGGGTTACAGTCCATGGGGTCAAAAAGAGTTGGACACAACTGAAGTGACTGAGCATGCATGTTCTCAGTGGTAACAATACACAGGAGTGATATTAACTCAAATTTTATTTTCTCAAATGACACAAATATTCTAATTTTATTTCCATTTTCATTTTAAAGCAAGTGTTTATTTTTAAATATAGACATGGTACTTTAAACAGAACTTGGTATATAATATAACCACTACAAAATTATTTTCAACTATCAGAAAACTAGTCATATATTTCATTGTTGCCTGAGCTTCTGGGTTTCAGGTGAACAAGTTCCTGTACCATACTGCCTCCCCCTCACCTCCCTACAGCTTCCACCAGCAGTTTCACCCCCATTCTCTTACTCAGCTCTGCTGCTGATGCTTATGCTACACAGTTGGTATGTGGTTCAAATCCAAGAATATAAATGCACTCTAAAAACATATTTTTCTATAAACCAACAGTCAACCAGGTATCTTTAAAAGCCTGGATATAAACCATGAATTTCATGATATTTGGAAATTTCTACCAAGAAGTAACAATGAAGAATAACCTTATGAGAATATTGTAAATGCTTAAAAGTCTCCAAACAAAAACAAAATGAGTTCAACATTTAAGCCTGAAAGTGAATTTTCTTTCAACATACTATTATTACAAGATATTATTATTTCTCTTATAATCAGAAAGCAAAAAATGGTGCCAGATAAGCTATGAAATTCCATCAAGACATATCCTAATTTTATATATGTTTAAAATGTAGAAAAATAATGTATCTTAGGATTTAGAAATACAGTATTACCATATAGGCATTCCAATTTCAAGGAAAAATAAAACAATTTTCCAGTGATTTTATAAACTAAGTTTTTCCTGTAAATTTTCTCTCCCTTTAAAGGATGATCAGTTATTTTAGAAACCACAATCATTTACATAATAAAAAATTAGACTAGCAGTACTGATAGTACTTAATAATGGAGTAAATTAATTCCCTGAAACCATTTCAAGAGCTATAAATTGAAGTTGCAGTTATAAAAACTATTCCAAAGAAATTTTCACAATTTAAAAAATTATTTTATTGTGCAAACATTCAATAGATCAACACCTATGATGGATGGAGGGGCAATAACATATTTTTCAACTTTTAACAGGTCAAACCTACACAGAGTCTTGTAAGAGGTCACACAGTATTAGCTCACGACTTAGAAGAAAAAATGGCCTACAAAACAGAGAAGTCTATTCACATGTGATCACTGTATAATAATCTGATTAAAAGAGGCTAAACATATCTAATGAAAGATATACTGGATGCTAGATACAAAATACGATTAATTACATATCACACAAGAAGTCTTTTCAAAATCTTCTATAAAAAATACATTTAAAGTGTCTATCATTAATATTACTAAGGGAAAATAAGTAAGTTAAACAACAAAGAGCATGTGAATCAATTTAAAGCTACCTAAATTAACCAGTTGCAAAAAGGAGGGGATGGGGATATAATTACACTAGCCCTCTAATATTTCTAGTAGTCAGAGTCAATGAGTTATGCAATAGTAAATTATTGGCAGGCAGTCTAAAAATGAGTGTGTTAATTCTGTTTTCTAACTATCTTCACCTAAACTAGAATGATGTTCTAGTTTGAATTCTACTTTTCAAATTCAGTACTCTTCTGTAATTACAAATGCCAGGCTATAATTTAATGTCAACAGTAACCTAGAAAAGTCAAACTGAATAGTGACCCTAGGAAACCCTCAAGGAAAGCCTTCAAGTTTTCTATTAATTTCTCTTAATAGAATCTGCTCCTGATTCTTTTAAGTTTCATGTAAAGAAGATAAAGACAGAAAACATGCAGTGTGACATAATGAAGTAATCTGTCATACACTGTACTTAAGTTTATTAGAAAGTCAACAAGAAAAAAAGTATCTTGATTGTCAACATCTTAACCCCTCAATTTAAAAAATCCCAATTTCTTTTCCTTAATTTGATTGTTTATTTGTACTGATATTTTTTACAGAAGTATTAAAATAAAAAATTAATTTATCAATGACCTTAAAGAGGCTACTAGAGGCCTCTGTGTAGATGCTTAAATCAGAGCAATGACCTCATTCAGAAGTTATAAAAGTGACAAAGTGAAAGAAGAAAAGATTTAAACGAAAAAAGAAACACTTTCTGAAAACATAGTAAAGAAGAAAATGAGGTACAGAGAGATTTATATTCAATGTTTAAATTGTATTACATTTAAAACCTACTCAAAATGCTTTTCAACATGGCTACCACTTATTTGGAGTAGAAGTAGTAACAGTTCAAAAACTAAAGTAATTAGAAAACGTATTTTTACAAAGGCTACTTAAGTCCCAGCAAATTAAGAGGAAAAATATTTTTCAGGTATTATAAGTTAACCTATTTGTTTAACAGAATATTTTTCTTTCAGTTAAAAGAAAAGAGAAGAGGGTTAAAAAGGCTAAAACACTAATAGTATGGATATGTGCAAACACTCAATCTCTGACAGGTATTTTTTGGTTTAATGTGTTCAGGATCCTAAACATATACTAGATCTAAAAATATATTAGTTAATATATAACTAATAAACTAGTAAAAGTTAACTAATAACTAGTAAAAATCTAGTTAATAATTCAAAATGGCAATATGAAGTAACTCAAAAAATACAACAAAACCATTATTATTAAGAGGGTCAAAATTTGGCAGGGAGGAGAATGTTATCCTGAAGAGCATATAGAAAATCATAACCTGACTATAGATTAGTACAAATTCTACAAAATGTTTGTTACTTCAGGATTGTCTATATATAAATTATATCATAACTGTCACACAACAGCACACTATTTTTATTTTACATAACAGCAAAAAGTAATGTCTCTGTTAAGTTTAATTTAAAAAAGTGATTTAAAAATAATCCAGCTTCAAGTGCCAGATAAACTCTTTATAAGAGCTAGGTACTGTAATTCCCATGTTAAAGGACAGTACCACTAGCTCTTTACTTTTCCCACAAAATAAAAACAACAAATTTGGGTTTTCAGTATTTGCCAACATATTTCAAAACATAGTTTTTAAATATATCAATTTTAAGTAAGTTTAAAGAATTCTAATACCATAAAAATAAATGAGAGAGACAAAAAGGTAAATTAGGTAACCTTGCCCTCAAGACTCTCTATCATGTTATTAAAACTATCACTTACAGAAGTTTTCAGGGGCTACATAATGCAGCGATAGTTTTAGTTATAAATATCAACTGAAATTTGAAGCATGTTTTCACCAAAAGCAGCAGCAGTAGTTCATTTAAATAAATATTCCTGTTTTTCAAATGTGTGAGACTTACCCGTCTTCGACAAAAGGGGAGGCCTTGGGCAATGATGCTAATGCTAAATATCTTCATCACGGTTTGATGTGGTAGAGGCTCTTTTGCACTTTTAAGATCAACAGGAACCAAGCCATGGTTTAGAGTAGCTTTTCCCGGTTTTGACATTTTAAAACTCCTCTTGGCTGATGAATACTTTCTACATGTAATACAGGCACATTACTAAAAACTCTAACCACCAAATTAAAATACAACTTTCTAATTAAAAAAAAAAAAGGCTGAGAACCCAAGGCCTGCTGCTTTTGTCTTTCAACCTTCTCCTACCAAATGTCCTGACCTGTCTGAGGCTTGGTGAAGTGCAAACTATCCTAGAATAGCCAGGAATTATAAACTACTGAAGTGAAAGCTCCTGCTCCTGCCAGTCAAACAGCTGGTGAACCTCCCTCACAAAGTCAGTGAGACAACCAGAGCAGGGCTGCGCTACAGGGTCCCTCTGAAAACTTCTCCAGGGACTGGCCTAGGTATACTCCCTAGAAAGTGAAAGTAAACTTTTCCCTATAAAAATCCAAAAGTTAATCACTGTATTTTCTTCTGAATGTTTATTGCCTTTCTTAAGCAAATATCAGCATTATTATTTTAGGAGTGTTTTGAACTATGCTTCAAATTTAAGGGCAGTATTTATGCATGCTCAAAAACTATAAACATATATTTTTCCTATCTTAGCTATATTCAGAATGAGCACTGTTATCTTCAAGTGTGCAAGCTCTTTTCCTCTTCCATACGCACCATTCTTTATCTCATACTCACTAAGACATTAAATTGACCCTAGTTCTGGACAGTTAATAATAAGCACTTCAGGTTAATCTTAACAGGTGACATTTTAGTTGTTTGCAAATTTCAATTCAATCTCTATAATTCTGAAATACTTAGCAATTCCACTTGAAAGTATAACAATCCCATGACTGATTAAATATATTTTAAAACCCAAATATTTATAAATATAACCTGTGATGTAATTATAGTAAAATGAATAATGACTAACCAGCTCATCACAAATCCTTAGGCCCTAATTTCTCTGATATACCACAGTCAGATATATCTTTCTAAAACATGGAGATGGAATGTATCCACTCCTCAAGAACTTTCAATGGTTCCCCAATGCCTAAGATAAAGTCTGGAGATGAAAACTCTCCTCCAAGTGGCCCCAAACTCATCTTTCTAGCATTATCTCAAACAGTTTCCTAAATTAACCACTTATGCCATGTTAATCTTTATGCTACATTTCATATGCAAGCCCACAAACTAGAATGTTATGAAGATGATTTTTAAAAACCCTCCTGTGAGAATGGGTAGTAGTTTTGAAACAGATGACAGAAAACAGATGTGAACTGTCCATTCACAATGCTCAGCCACTTAGCTTGTTCTCTCCTTCCATTCTATTTTCTTCTTCCAATAGCCAGTCATCTCACTTCTCGCCCCTTCCAACTGTATTTACAGATTTTCAGAATGTGATATGGAGAGAATTAGAAAAGAGAAATGTCAGAAATGGGTGATTTCTTTTTTGATTCTGGAAAGACCTATCCTACTAAATATTACCAAGTGGGTTGCTGGGAAGGCAATCCACACACAAGAAATACCCCTAGTCCTGCCATGATGCCATTTTCTTAAAGTACACCCTTCTCTGACATCACAATTTAAAATGAATTAATACTTGAAAATGCAAAATCATTAGCAAAGGTGACATTTTTAGTTATGCAAAAGTAAACAACTGCATTCATCCAAGTAGATATATATACAGACCAATAAGTACATGTAAAGATGCTCAATATCACTAATCATTAGGGAAATGCAAATCAAAACCTGAACCACACTGCACATTCATTAATATGGCTATTACTTACACACACACAGAAAAATAAGCGTTAGCAATGATGTGGAGAAACTGGGATCCTTGTGTGCTATTGGTGGGAATGTAAGACAGACATAGCTACTGTGGAAAATAGAGATTCCTCAAAAAATTACTATGTGATCCAGGAATTCCACTTTTGGACACACACCCCAAAGAACACACACCAGGGCTCACACAGATATCTGTACACCATGGTCACAGCAGCACTGTTCACGAAAGCCAACGGTTGGGAAACAGCCTGAGTAGCTGCTGACGGGCGAGCGGGTAAAAAGCGTGGTGCACACATGTACAAAGGGCATTATTCAGCCTGAAGAGCAAGAAAATTCAGACATACCACAGATAAATTTTGAAGGTAAGTGAAATAAGTCAGTCAAGAAAGGAAAAATATGGTATGATTCCACTTATATGAGGAATGAGGAGCTAGTGTTCAAAGGGTACAGAATTTCTGTTTGGAAAAGATAAAAAAAAAATTCTGGAGATGCTAATGGTTGCACAACTGTGAATGTACTTAAAGTCAATGAATTGAACACTTAAACATGGTAAATTTTATGTTATAGGTATTCAATCACAATAAAAACAATGTTTTAATAAAAAAGCCTAAGAATACAACTATAATCACTGGGGGGGGGGGGGAACCAATAGAGATCTAGGGATAGGAGAGAAGGTACTGGAAAACTGTAAGCTGATATGACAGAAAAAGCTGAGACTGATATCTAAGAAAAACACGTCTATGGGCCCACTGAACTATTTACTACCTTGCAGAATGAATGTCTCTAGCCTCATTCTAGTCTCAGCATTTCATCTGGTGCTCACTTTATTTCTTAACACAAGTATAATCTTAAAAAATATATATATATATATAACCTTCAGTCATATAGTGTTTTTCCCTCCTTATTAGGAAAATCCCTTTGTTGAAGCTGCTCACGCAGAATGCCCTCCTCCAAGTTACTATCAGTGTCTTTGTCAATATTACATACGGCTTTATGCAGACTGACATTATTCTCCAAAAAAAAATCTGTCTCAGTGGTATCTCTGAAATCACTTAGTTAATTAACCCCTCAAAATTCATTTCTTGGAACTACATAAAAGATATACTTTAAACTATGGTGCTATTTCAATCCAGAAAAATTACAAGAGTGTACTACATTCCACTAGTTTAACTATTCTGCAGAGAAAAATGAATCAGATCAACTCCAGTTTCAACTTGCACTAATAAAGATACCATACTGAAAATCACTTTTCCGTTTTCTATCTAAAAACTTTGTAATCACACACATTTACAGGTAGACAGCTGGAAGGTAAGGATGACACGAACTTCTCTAATCTTGGATTCTGATCCTAAAGCAGGAAAAAGGGAGGAGATTTGGAATTGCAAAGAATCTGGACTGGGGAAATTAAAACTAAAACAAACGGGGCTCATTTTACTGCTTTTAAGAGGGCAAAATTATTATTAAGTAAAACTAGTTTTTCATTTTTAAGAGATTATTTATGGTAATGATAGAAATGAACATTAAAGCAGTTTTGCATATTAAATGTTGTGTTTTACACTAGATATCAAGTTTTGGTAAGCACAAAGTGGTGACATTCTAATTTAACTCATTTTTTAAATCAGTAAGTAGCTGCCCTCCACTGGATAGTATAGAGCATTGCAACTCAAGCAAACACTTAAATTACATGTCTACAATACACTTCTGTGAAAAAGAGACAATATTAGTGACTGAGCAAAGTGAGTACTAATTCCCAAGCTACTGTTTCCTCTTTTTTCTGAGCAATCAAGTTAACAGTACTTGTAAAGCAATATTCTAAATCAGCACGTGTGTGTGCTCAGTCGTGTCCGACTCTGCGACCCCATGGACTGTAACCTGCCAGGCTCCTCTGTCCACGGCATTCTCCAGGCAAGAATACTGTAGTGCATTACCATTTCCTTTTTCACTAAATCAGCACGGAAACAACCAAAAGACAAAATCTTCAAATACACAAGAAAACCCTAGTCAATGAAGGAAACTGTAGACAACGTGTAGGAGAACCTCAATGGCTAATATTTTAAAATGCAGCTAGTTCCATGTGTTCAAGAAAAAAAATATTTTTAGTCCCAACTATGTTTTTAAAAACATTTAAGATAACCTTAATTATGAACCCCCATCCAAACTTGTATTTTTCAAAACAGACAAGCTCTCTTAAAAATGATATCAACAAATATTACAGAAGTATAATATAGTCAGTTGAAATATTGATGCTGGAGTCAAACTGCTACAGTTCAAAGCCTGGTTCTATCACTTGTTAGTGGTATGTCCTTAAATTAATGTCTCTGTGCTTCAATTTCATCTATATTGAACTTACTTCACAGGACAGTTATCAAGATTAAATCAGTTAATGTAAGTGAAACACAGAACAATGCTTTACATTAGTAAGTGCTCAATACTGCTAGCTGCCATTACTACTAGGATTAAAAAAACACACACACAAAAAAAAACCCCGTAGAGCTTTGTAAATTACATTTCAACCTTAAAAATCACTAAGAAAGCAAGTAAAGATGCAAAATCCAGCTATGATAATTTGGACTATAATATTTTAAAACACAATCCTCTACAATTTTTAGAAAGACTTCCTAAATTCTTTCAAAATTTTATTTAAAAATTAAGCTGTAACATCTTAGTAGTTGTGTTGTAGCATTTTAAGATTCCAGGTATCACTATCCATCCAGAAAGAACTCAATATTGGGGAACCTGTGATAAAGAGCAGATTCTCTATACAAGATATTTTGCCTGCTTATCACTCTCTGAGTTTCTTTCTTCTGAACATCTGCATTAGCCACAGATCATTAAAATATAAATGCTAAATGTAACAAAATACCAATGATATGGCATCTCTAAAATGTATTGTAGCTCCATACACTCCAATTCTCTTACAACAATGATAAGGTTTACAGCAGCTTATTCTGGATTTTGACTGCTTCTTTCATTCATTATTATACAGAAGGCCCGTGATTTAACTGCTCCAGACCAAAGGCCACAGCGTATGAGCAGCATAAAGATATTCTATTTCTCATAAACTATTCTTGAATCAGCTAAAACAAATCACTTGGGAAGATACAAATTAATCTATAAGTATTTCTAATTTTGTACCATAAGTTTTCAAAGTCTCATATCAAAAACTTTTGACAGGGAAACTATCATTTATTATGTCTGTGAATTTAAGCAACAAGTGACTTACTCTTTTGTATTAACAGAAACAGGAAATTTCCAGATTCCAAAAATTATACCACTACTAAAGTGGAATAAATCAGAAGCAATATCCTTTTGAGATGAAAATATGGAATTATAAAGCATACTCATTTATCCTGGGATACAGAGTGAGACAGACTTCTCTCTGTGTCTAAGTCATTGTTCTTTAGTCTTTCCTAATACCTTAGATTGTTCTTGTTCAGTTACTGTGTTATGTTCAACACGTTGCGACTGCAACATCAGGCTCCACTGTCCTTCACTATCTCCCAGAGTTTGCTCAAATTCATGTACACGGAGTCAGTGATGCTACCTAACCACCTTATCCTCTGCCACCCTCTTCTCCTTTTACCTTGAATCTTTCCCAGGATAGGGTCTTTTCAAATGAGTTGGCTCTTGGCATTCAAGCCAAAGTATTGGAGTTTCAGCTTCAGCATCAGTCCTTCCAACAAATATTCAGAGGTAATTTCCTTTAGGATTGACTGGCTTGATCTCTCTTGCTGTCCAAGGGACTCTCAAAAGTCTTCTTCAGCACCAAAGTTCAAAAGCATCAATTCTTTGGTGCTCAATCTTCTTTACGGTCTAAACTCTCACTTCCATACATGAATACTGGAAAAATCATAGCTTCGACTATATCAACCTTTGTCAGCAAAATGATGATTCTGCTTTTTAACACGCTATCTAGGTTTGTCACAGTTTTCCTTCCAAGGAGCAAGCATCTCTTAATTTCATGTTTACCAAACTGGCATAAACAGTGACATTTGGAGTGTATTTGACTTTTTTAAATGAGTAACTGACTTTGGATTTTGTTCCCATATTTTGCCTTAGAACTTTAGTTGTTAATATCAAGATGATACTTTTCCTCACTATTTTCATTAAACATTTAAAGAAATATTTGTGATAAAACAAACACCCAACTATTGGATTGAATTAAGTATTTCAGAAATGTCTAGTATGAAGTTCTCAAAGACTATAACATAACTTGTCTCAAGATCAGCTCTTCTAGTCTGTGCCGGGCTACCCCAGCTGTTAAAACTGGTCTTACACAGCTGCTCTTCAAGAATTCAGCAGATGATTATTATAGCTACACCTTTAAGTCAACAATGACAAAAATGACATAGTAATTACAGGTATTTCAATCATGCAAAAACTTCATGTGATGACAGAGTAATTTAAAAGCAACTTAATTTTCTGCAACTCACAAAATAAAACTTTAGTGCAAGAAAGAAGACAAAAACTTCTTTAATTTCAGCTTTTTAAGGTCCATAATTTAATTTAATTTACTTTCATGAGCAAGTTTAAGCATAAAAGTTTCATTAATCTTTCAGTTAAACTAGAGACATTTTATCAATCATTTACTTCTCTTGTAAAAACTGTGAAAAGTGCTACAGATCAGGGAGTAATAAATAAGGACATAATACTATACTTCTTTAAAGTACCATAAGTAATACAGGGGCTTTTTTCTATACCTTAAAAAAATTAAACTAAGCTATAATGCAGAAGTTCACCAAATTGATGGCTTAACACATTGTAGGAATTTATCCTATGAAAAATAAATGTAAGGTATTTGACAGTGTTAACAATTTAAGAAATTAAAATAGTAAGGAGGGGGGAGATAATTCTATTTCCTATACTGTTGAATTTTTGATGCAATTATAAGTAAAAATAAGTTGTTTTGAGTGAGGTGAACATAGTTCCACGGCGTCAGTTATACAGTTTACAGTAATATACTATGACAGTATCTGAGACTTAACAATAGTCACTGAATAATTTATTCACTATAAATACTCACTTGTCAATATCCACCTCAAATTAAAGTACAAAATTACTTAGAGTATAGAAAATATTTTAATATCTTGAATGGGTTGACAGCTGATTCCATCAGCCCTTTTACACTGTCAAAATACATACTCAACAAAATACATCGTCTGATAAACATCAACATTAATTGTATAGCTGAAGTTAAACTAAACTGACAGTTCAAGTTTTCATTCTTCCCAATAAATAAAACACTGTTTACCAAGAAAGATTAAAAGCAAAGAAAAAGACAAAATTCAGTCCCTATAATAATGATTATGCCTGAAACAGAAAGCTCTCAGGATGGAGGGAGGCAGTCTAGGGATGCTAGGAGACTCTGAGATCAACCAGAGATCTAAAGGAAGTTTGCAGCTACAGAGCCTAGAAAAAAATACACGTATCATTTCAGACTGGTACAATGATGTGAGGGAAGGATAAAACACTGACATGAGTTCCTTCCAAATAGGCTATGATTTCTTTCACTTAACATCACAACAAGACTGTGAGGTATCATTAGCCTACATTTTAAGGAATTACAGAAGATACAGATATTACATATGAAATTTGTTTTAGTGAGTCTGATTTTTATGAAGTACAAGTGAAAAACATAAACAATAAGTTATAAGAGCAAAGAAATGACCTCCCATAGCACACTGGGCTTCTCAAGATGGTCACAGCAATGCCCCCCATCTTGGCAATCTCTTCTTACAATGTGCTGCGACACTCCTTCCATGAGAAGTGAGTCTGTTTCAACCAAGACAGAATGTGACTTCCTAGGATAAGTTGTAAAAAGGAGATTCCATATCCGTCTTGCTTGCTGGAATACTCACAAGGTAGCTCTGCTGTAAGCAGAGCTAAGGCACCATGCCATGAAGCAGCCCAAACTGACCCGGGTAAAAAGACTGCACCTGGGTAAGTCCCGAGACCACACGAGGACGAAAGACTCTGGGCGAGCCCCCAGCTGTTCTAGATGCCTGGTACTTCCTCTCCAGCTACCATCGGACCTCTACCCTAAATCGACAATGCCCAACGGAGCCCTTTCTAAATTCATAACCTACAGAAACAATGAGAAATAATAAAATAATTGTTATCTGCAAAGCTTTGGGGTACCAGTTAGGTGGCAACAGATAATTGAAACATCTTACCGAACAAGGAGCTCCAAGAACACTGGTTTACTGTTGTAACACGATAAATAGTCATCCTAGTAGAACTTTCATTTCAAAATTTAATGAGAATGGAAAAGATAACATGTGAGCTAGAATGAAAATTTAAATGAGTAAGTATTTGGAGATTGGTAAAAAGTTTGGTGACAAATTCCCACCTTGATAATACCCATTAGGAAATGTGATGTTTAGCAAGTCTCCGCTTATTTTAATAGTAAATTTGACAAACTGTTACATACTGGAGAAGGCAATGGCACCCCACTCCAGTACTCTTGCCTGGAAAATCCCATGGACAGAGGAGTCTGGTGGCTGCGGTCCCTGGGGTCGCTATGAGTCGGACACTACTGAGTGGCTTCACTTTCACTTTTATGCAATGGAGAAGGAAATGGCAACCCACTCCAGTGTTCTTGCCTGGAGAATCCCAGGGACAGAGGAGCCTAGTGGGCTGCCGTCTATGGGGTTGCAAAGAGTTGGACACGACTGAAGCGACTTAGCAGCAGCAGTTACATATTACTTTGACTTGGATTTATATCCAAACTAGTCTGATATGTGACTAAGAAAGGAAAAATCAACTCACTTTTTCTGTTTCCTAAAATCATGCTTTTGTCTTCATTCTAAGCAAAATTCAAATGCCTAGAGAGGCATGCAGGTAAAAGAAAGGAGAGAAACAGGTCAGGTTTAAGGACTAGAAAGGCCACTTAAAAGGTATTATAACTGTTGTCATGTAAACATATGAAGCCAGTTAGGCCAGACAGTCTATATTTGCAAAAGAAGGTGAAGGATCAATATTTTTTTATGTGAACTTTACAGATTTTC
This sequence comes from Muntiacus reevesi, assembly GCF_963930625.1. Taxonomy (NCBI): domain Eukaryota; kingdom Metazoa; phylum Chordata; class Mammalia; order Artiodactyla; family Cervidae; genus Muntiacus; species Muntiacus reevesi. The sequence continues at coordinate 64,902,673 of NC_089261.1, forward strand.
ATGTATTTGCAACATATTCAAATTTGTTTTAAAAAGTCACTACATAAGATATTAATTTGCAATCTCTGCTCTGTTCTTTTCTAAGAAAACATAAAAATATAATAAAGATTAAATATAAGATTACTGATTTCTAAATGATATAGAATAATGATTCTAAATGTTTTCATCTTCTTTTCTATAAAAGCTAACAGAGAGAAATAAATAAACCAGAAAACTGAAAATTTAAGTAATAAACCTTATAGATGCACCTCAGCATATTTAAATTTTCGACCCATTAGACCCTAAAACAGATGGTGGTATATTGGTAAAGTACAAACAATTCATTCCTGACAATTAAATTTATAATGTTGACATATAAAACCAACATCTATAGCTAACCAAATGAATGACTCTTGGCACTTAGTTCTCAAAATTCACCAGTATTCTCTTCATATGTCCATTTCTCATTTGCATATGATTTCAATAACTAGAAATTACCATTTAAGGCCAATCAGAAAGATAGGGGGGGAAAGCATTTTTCACTTGGAAAGTACAGCATCTTCTAAAAGCAACTGTTTTTCTAAAGCACAGAAGTTATCTTTAATAGTAGCATTAGCAAAGACCACTGAATAGAAGAACACGGTACATTTCAACAAAATAATCCTTTTCTGGAACCATCCCGCCCAAACTTATACCTTCTTTTTAGCCCTGATGACCTGTAAATATAATCATCATTCTTCTATTTACACTTATATAATTAGAGGTTAAAGTTTACAGGCAAAGTGCTACTCTGACAATAATTCTTATTATTAGGAGGAATCGAGTCCATGTTCTACACCAGACACATCGAGTAGCTTACACCAACACTTATTTACAAAATGTGTTTGCTAAAATAGATTCTAAGGAAAGATCATTTCCATTAGTAAAGACTGCTTTTGTTTGTTTATAATAATCTCTTACCTTTGAAAAATAAAGGTATATATACCTATGAAAGGTATATATACCTATGAAAAATAAAGGTATATATATATATATATATATATATATATATAGTATTAAGCAGTAATACTAGAATTTCTACAGATGTACCAAAGAGAATTTTCTCTTGCATATATTCCAGTTCCAGCTATTCAATTCAGGAACTAGCATTACTGAATAGAACTAGTCCTCATGTAAGGACTCCATGCCCCAGGATTACCAAAAGTACTTTTGGATTTTCTTTCAAATTCCTTCCAGGTTCAACATTAACAACCAAATTAGGAAAACAAACACCTGTCAGAGAGCAAAACCACGTCACAGTTAGTACTAACAAAATTTACAGTATCAAACAGCTGAACTCTATGCTAAAAGTCAAAATAACTTAGACAAAAATTAGTGGAATAGTTTCAACCCACCTAAGAAAGTTGATATCTTTGAAACTAAAAATATTTTGCATAGTATTCTCTAGCTTGTACTAGTCTGTTAAGCTAGCCTTAGCACAATCTTTTTACACTACAATAAATCTTATGAAATATAATACTTAATATTCATTAAGGATTTATTATCTGCCAATTACTTTCTAAGTACTTTACAAACATTATCTCATTGAATCCTCTTAATAATACTGACAAGTATTATTATTACCAGTATCATAATAATAATGATACTACTATCATCCTTAAAGTAACTGTATAAGAGAGGTTAACAGTTTGCCCAAGGTTAAAGTGCCATGAAATTACAGCCCTAGTATTTAAAAACTTCACAGTCTTGACTTCAGAGATCACAATCTTGTCCTCAGTTGCTGAGTCCTGTCCAACTCTTTGAAGCTCCATGGACTGTAGCCCACCAGGCTCCTCTGTCCATGGGATTTTCCAGGCAAAAACACTGGAGTGGGTTGCCATTTCCTTCTCCAGGGGATCTTCCTGATCCAGGGATTGAACCTGCATCTCTTGTATCCTCTGCATCGGCAGGCAGATTCTTTACCACTTTACTTACCAGTATTTAAAAGCATTGATACGTTTGTTATAGATGTTATGCTATCGAGGGCACTGTCTACTGAATCACTCATGAAGCCCCATGTGAGTAATTCTTTTTATATATTATTAGGGAAGGGGGTTTGTGTGTGACAGAGAGACTGACATATTTTCCCTTGAGAGGACTCAGCACTTTCTCCTCTTAATTTTATCATAAGGAAGCAGAGAGACCATCCAAGGTTACACAAACTTTAATCTACATTAAAATCATGTTGGAGTTTGTTACAAATACATATTCCTTGGTTAAGTAGTTCTGGAGTGTAACTCAGCAAGTCGTACTTTTAGCAAGCATTCCAGAAGTTTCTGATGGGTCACACTTGAAGGAATACTAGTCCTTATGAGAGGCCAGTTCAGTTCAGTTGCTCAGTTGTGTCTGACTCCATGTGACCCCAAAGACCAACCTGTAACAGCTTAGTCCAACTCATCACAACCCACTCCTTACCTCTTCTTTGTCTGCTTTGTCTTTATATTCTACTCTGCTATTTTCCCTGGTTCTGACTGTCATGTACACTTGATTATTCTATGTGTTTATATATATATATGTATATATGCCACATCAAATTCCTTGTGAAAGTTATTCCTTGTGAATTTCTTTTAAGCAGGGCTAATTCATTTGGCAGTTCACTACCTATAAAGGTCCTTGGGTTCCTGCTAAGACACTGTGCTCTCTATATGGTGCTCTTCCACTCCAGCCAACTCAAAACGTCCTTAATGGATGAAAACTATTTTAATTTTGCAATGACTGATTAACAGCACACTCTTCTTCCACATGTCATGTCCACTGGAAATGGGTGGTCTATGGGTCAAACCAGCTCATGGAAATGCTTTTGAAAAATTTGGATGCCAACATACAAAAAAATTGAGAAATTATCATTGAAAAATCTGGAATTACAGTGCAACTTGAAAAACTGGAAAACAGGCAATATTAGGATCCCAAGTTTCAGTCATTCCCTTTATTTAAAGATGTTTTGGCGCACCAGGTAGTATACTTAATCTATTTCATTAATTTCATTCATTTAAATTACCTTTCTGGCCCCTATGCCTCAAGTTTGTGTCTCCTATAAACTCTGATGGGAGAAAGGAGGTTAAAAAGATTTTTTGGAGGAAAATCATTTCAGCATAGTCAAGGAATCACTGCTGGAAATTAGTTACAAGACAAGTGAATGTTACTCTAGAAACATTTCTAGTTATCATACTAACCTGATTTTCCCAAACCTTCTGACTTTTTAGAAAATCAGAGTGATCTTACCTTTACACCCTCAACCTTGGACTTGTCCCACCCCCACCACCCTTTTTGAAACATAATGCCCTTATAGCAGATGCAAGCATCTGCCACAGCAATATGCTCCCATGCCTTCCTCTCCCTACTCCCTTAAAAGTTAGTGTTAAATTGTGGTGCATCTTAGAAGAAAAATGGCAATTCTTTGGGTGCTCAATAATATTGCTAAATTGAACCAAATTTTAACTATAAACTATTGTTTTCTCCAGATACATGTTAAACAGGCAGTATTTTAATGTCTTCATTCCATCAATAGAATCTAATATCTCTCATTCTCTAGGAAGGAGATCGTTTCCCACTATATCCAGACACTGATCTCTCTTTTTTTTCTTAACACTATTGGCCAATTAACAGTCACCAAAATATTAGCATAATTTACTTGGTAAATGTAGTTAATATCATAATCAGAGAAAAGGATCAGAATTCTAGCTTGGTGTTTAATCACTAAGGCTAGTGTCAGCCTGTTAAAACACAGCAATAAGTGTGATTTTCAAAAGCTGGTAATAATCCAAAAAACAGCAAACATTACACAAAATATAACTTTATCAGAGAACACTGTCTATCAGAGCAGTGACTAAGTTGAGAAGTTCATGAGGATTCAAGAGGACTAACTCCTCAATATAATTTAGAACTAAAGATCAAAGTTTTATCACTTATTTATAGTAACTAATTTGAGGAAATAACTTGACATTAAAATTAACAAATATAAGGAAGAGAAACTAAAACAATGGTTCTTTGAAGACTTGAACTGTATGGTTGCTCCTTCTGTCACATGTTCAGACGCTCCTCTAGGGGTGTGTGTGTGTAAGTCAATCAGTCGTGTCTGACTCTTTGCGACCCCATGGACTATATAGTCCCCAGATTCTCCAGACCAGAATATTGGGAGTGGGTAGCCTTTCCCTTCTCCAGGGAATATTCCCAAACAGGGATCGAACCCAGATCTCCCGCATTGCAGGCGGATTCCTTACCAGCTGAGCCACAAGGGAAGCCCGAGAATACTGGAGTGAGTAGCCTATCCCTTCTCCAGCAGGTCTTCCCGACCCAGGAATCGAACCGGGGCCTCCTGCAATGCAGGCGGATTTTTTACCAACTTAGCTATGAGGAGGTAACACTGTATTTCCCCTGAGTTCACTCTAATCTTCCATTACAAAAAGGGAAGTATCAATATTGGCAGAAGAGAAAATGTCCTTATTTTTTGTTCCAAAATATAATATAGAAATAGTGACAGTTCAGTTCAGCCGCTCAGTCGTGTCCGACTCTTTGCGACCCCATGGATTGCAGCACACCAGGCCTCCTTGTCCATCACCAACTCCCAGAGGTGACTCAAACTTATGTCCATTGAGTTGGTGATGCCATCCAACCATTTCATCCTCTGTCGTCCCCTCTCCTCCTGCCTTCAATCTTGCCCAGCATCGGGGTCTTTTCAAATGAGTCAGTTCTTCATATCAGGTGGCCAAAGTGTTGGAGTCTCAGCTTCAGCATCAGCCCTTTCAATGAACATTCAGGACTGATTTCCTTTAGGATGGACTGATTGGATTTCCTTGCAGTCCAAGAGACTCTCAAGGATCTTCTCCAACAGCACAGTTCAAAAGCATCAATTCTTTCGCGCTCAGCTTTCTTTATATTCCAACTCTCACATCCATACATGACCACTGGAAACACCATAGCCTTGACTAGATGGACCTTTGTTGGCAAAGTAATGTCTCTGCTTTTTAATATGCAGTCTAGGTTTGTCATAACTTTCCTTCCAATGAGTAAGCATCTTTATATTTCACGGCTGCAGTTACCATCTGCAGTGACTTTGGAGTTCAAAAAATAAAGTCTGCCACTGTTTCCACTGTTTCCTCATCTACTTGCCATGAAGTGATGGGACCAGATGCCGTGATCTTAGTTTTCTGAATGTTGAGTTTTAAACCAACTTTTCACTCTCCTCTTTCACTTTCAACAAGAGGCTCTTTAGTTCTTCTTTACTTTCTGTCATAAGGGTGGTGTCATCTGCATATCTGAGGTTATTGATATTTCTCTCAGCAATCTTGATTCCAGCTTGTGCTTCATCCAGCCCAGCATTTCTCATGATGTACTCTGCATGTAAGTAAAATAAGCACGGTGACAATATACAACCTTGACGTACTCCTTTTCCTATTTGGATCCAGTCTGTTGTTCCATGTCCAGCTCTAACTGTTGTTTCTTGACCTGCATACAGATTTCTCAAGAGGCAGGTCTGGTGGTCTGGTATTCCCATCTCTTTCAGGATTTTCCACAGTTTATTGTGATCCACACAGTCAACGGTTTTGGCAAAGTCAATAGAGCAGATATAGATGTTTCCTGGAACTCTCTTCATTTTTCGATGATCCAGCGGATGTTGTCAATTTCATCTCTGGTTCCTCTGTCTTTTCTAAAATCAGCTTGAACATTTGGAAGTTCGCGGTTCATGTATTGTTAAAGCCTGGCTTGGAGAATTTCGAGCATTACATTGCTATGACTTTGGTCATAGCAAACACCCTCTTCCAACAACACAAGAGAAGACTCTACATGTGGACATCACCAGATGGTCAACACCGAAATCAGATTGATTATATTCTTGGCAGCCAAAGATGGAAAAGCTCTATACAGTCAGCAAAAACAAGATCAGGAACTGACTGTGGTTCACATCATGAACTGCTTATTGCCAAATTCAGAGTTAAACTGAAGAAAGTAGGGAAAATCACTAGACCATTCAGGTATGACCTAAATCAAACCCCTTATGATTATACAATGGAAATGAGAAATAGATTTAAGGGACTAGATCTGATAGAGTGCCTGATGAACTATGGATGGAGATTTGTGATATTGTACAGGAGACAGGGAGCAAGACTATCTCCAAGAAAAAGAAGTGCAAAAAAGCAAAATGGCTGTCTGAGGAGGCCTTACAAATAGCTGTGAAAAGACAGGAAGCGAAAAGCAAAGGGGCAAAGGAAAGATATACCCATTTGAATGCAAAGTTCCAAAGAATAGCAAGGAGAGATGAGAAAGCCTTCCTCAGTGATCAGTGCAAAGAAATAGAGGAAAACAACAGAATGGGAAAGACTAGAGATCTCTTCAAGAAAATTAGAGATACCAAGGGAACATTTCATGCAAAGATGGGTTCAGTAAAGGACAGAAATGGTATAGACCTAACAGAAGTAGAAGATATTAACAAGAAGTGACAAGAATACACAAAAGAACTATACAAAAAAGATCTTCAGGACTGAGATAATAGGATGATGTGATCACTCACCTAGAGCCAGACCTCCTGGAATGTGAAGTCAAGTGGGCCTTAGGAAGTATCACTACGGACAAAGCTACTGGAGGAGATGGAATCCCAACTGAGCTATTTCAAATCCTTAAATATGATGCTGTGAAAGTGCAGCACTCAATATACCAGCAAATTTGGAAAACTAAGCAGTGGCCACAGGACTGGAAAAGGTCAGTTTTCATTCTAATCCCTAAGAAAGGCAATGCCAAAGAATAGTGACAAGTGTTCTCTAAAGTATGTTTGAGGGAGAAATAAAAAGTTAACCAAGTCTATACTTTATATTTAAGATACTGAATTTCCTTTTTAAATGCTATCAAAGATAATAGCAATTCAGAGGTCAAATGTCACTCAAAGTCAGTGATTTTTGGAGCCTGCACAATGCTTTTCTTTGCTAACTGAATGTTAGTATCTTTTAGGGAAGGCACGTGTCCTGCAATTCATAAGAACATGAACAATCTTACAGACTCAGTCATGACTTTCTTCATTCATTCATACCACCTGTCTAGGAACTGCAGACCATATTTCTTATTTCTTCACCCCAAGTGACTAAAAGAAATTGAGGAAGAATCATCTGCTCAAATATTCTTTAGTTCAGGATGAATAGGTTATGTGAAAGAATATTACCTTCTATGATAACAAAAGAGGAAATCTGAACAAGAAGGATAGTCTTTCAGAGGGATCATTCTTTTCTCACATCTACACTGAGGATGCCCCGCGCAACGGTGATAGGACTTTTGTTTTTAATGCACTTAACTGCAGATATTTGAGAGCTTTCAAGAAACATACACATATTCCCAAAGCACAGTAAGTTTGGGCACATATGTATTGTCATCCCAAGGCTCACTCTTTGTTCACTTTTTGTTATCAATGTTGTTTTAAAATAGCAAAATGAATATATGATAGCTTCTGGTTAAAGAAAAAAAGGGAAGACTAGGTATCTCACATATTATATGACACTGTACATAACTACTCCAGATATTAGTTTCTAATTCTGAGCAAGAAATAATGTACTAGAACACAAAGTGTAAGATAAAAAGCACCTACTAAATATATTTAAATACATTAAAAGCAGTAATAAGGTACCATATGGCCCTCTAGTGTTCAGTGAAGAAACAGATGAATTCTTAACTCTTATATATGACATTTCATAGTAAAAAATAATACTTTCTCTGATTTACTAAGTATGCTAAACATGTATGACTTCTACAAAAATCCAAATAGATTTTATTTTCTATGGTTTTATTCCTACATGCTTTCTTTGGAACTATCATTTATGTTTAGAGTATCCAAAAGATTCTGAAAGAATTGTGAAATGCTTTTAAAGATTTTCCATAAAACAGACATAAAAATAGTCCCTTTCCCCCCAAAAAATTCCAATCCTAAACAGAGAAGAGACGTTTCTCAATTAAAACTAAACAGTATTAAATTTAAGGAAATTTTCAAAGAAGAAACAAAATAATAGTGTCATGACTACAAATTAGGTAGGTATTTAGAACACAACTAATCCAAATTCTTTAATAACATTTTCTTTTCTCTGTATTCTACTTCTATAATTCACCCAACTTGGTTTTCTCTTATAATAATTTGTGGATGGCAGACATTCATTACAGCAACCAAGGCAATGAAACACATGAAAACTGTATTCCCCAGAAGACACGTCAAAGACGGGATTGAGATTTAGGACAAGCGTAAAAGTAAAAAAAAGTTGACTTACAGGAGATTAAGACTGCATTTAATCAGTTTGAAGAAATGAGGCACTGGGAATAGGAGAGGGGAGGGAAAGCACCAGTGACCTTCCTGGTAAAGCAGTTTAGCATTATATTTTAAAAGACAGCCTCTGAAATTGCTTCATCTTAAATGAAAGAAGATATTCATGTTTCAGGGAGAACCAAAAGTGCTGTCAAGGGGTACTCTAAGTAACTCTCTGAAGAAACCATATATTAAACAAATGTCTTAAAAACAAAGATACCATCATTGGAACTACTCCTCCTCTAATAATGTGGTAAGATGACCTTAGAGAACAGCCAGAATAGCACCTGAGTCCTAGGGATGTGAAGAATGAGTTTGAAATCAGGGTATGTGACATTTCCACCTTTGTTCTTCCTTCTTAAGATTGAATTGATTATTCAGTGTCTCTTGTGGTTCTATATAAATTTTAGGATTGTTCTATTTCTGTGAAAAATGCCACTGGAATTTTGTTAGGAATTGCACTGAATTAGTAGATTGCTTCCAATAGTTCAGACACTTTAACAATATTCTTCCAACTCATTAGCACAGAGTACCTTTGTATTTGTGTTCAATTTCTTTCATTAATGTTTTGTACTTTTCAGTATTCAGGTCTTTCACTTCCTTGGTTAATTTCTAGGTATTTTATTCTTTTTGATACAACTGAAAAAAAAGATTGTTTTCCTCACTTATCTGATATTTCAGTATTGGCATATAAAAATGCAAGAGATTTTGTGCAGTGATCCTCTATTCTGAAATGTTACTGAATTCGTTTATTCCAAAAGTTTTTTTAGTAGAGTCTCAAGGGTTTTCTACATAACATGTCATTTGAAACTAGTGGCAGTTTTAGTTTTTTTCCCCACTATATTCAGCTGCATTTTCATGAAGCGACTACATAATGTCCTACATAATGTTGTGGGAGATGTCTTTCTATCCAGTCTTCCATTGGAGCATTATACATTATGGAAGCTATACAAAAAAACTAAGTAGAATAACAACTGGTTTCTAGTAGATACAGTTTTATAAGTAATAAATAATAGTAATATATGTCTGTTGTAATAAGCTTGGGAAATTCTGAAAAGTATATAAGAAAAAATAAAAATAATTCAACCACATTCAGAGATAATTTATAACATTTGATTTAATTCTTTCTGACCTTTTCCCATGCATATATAGATTATTATATGTTTGTTTCATAGTTAGAATCGTATTATATACATAGTTTTGAGATCTATATTTTTAGTAAATATATTTATAATGTTTCCTGTTATTTAATTTCCTTTAAAAACAAGATTTTTAATGACTGTATGAGTTACTTTCAATTGATTTCTGCATTTTTGCAACATGGGTCTTAAATTCACAGGGGAATCAATTGCTAATTGCAATATTAGCAACTGCTAAACGTAATTGAAAATTATAATATTCCTCAATGTAACTATCTTCATATTGAATATCTGAGCTTTAAGCTAAATTTAAATGGCATGCTTATTTATAATTTATAGTCTAATTTGGGTACATCTTAAGAGGTGAAATGAGAACTGCTCAAATTACAATTTATGAAACTTCAATGTTCAACATGAATCAGCACTAGAGACAAATACATCAAATTTCTACTGCTCAAAAAATAAAAGAAATAAGTGTCAACTCAAGACAACACTTACCCAAAAGTCACAAGATAACACCAAATGAACTGCATAACGTAGAGAGTGAATAATGGGTTCAAGGAATTGAATTTTCTAGTTCTAGGAAGGTGTAAAGATAGAGATGGAATTCAGCCTGGATTCTGAAAGATCTGGCTGAAGCTAAGTAAAGGCAAGGGGGGAAATGGAGATGAAATCAAGTAGAAAAAAATTGGTAAGATTGTGAAAAATCTTCAAATGTTCAACTATGGATTTGGCTCCATCAGCGGAAAAAGGAGAACCAGATGCTTAGACTGGGGTTACGGATCCATACAGAACTAAAAACTGATTTTTGAAAATTCACCCAGTCAGGACTTCCTGGTGGCTCAGGGGTAAGAGTCAGCCTGCCAGTGCAGAAGACATGGGTTCTATCCCTGATCCGGGAAGATCCCAAATGCCACAGAGCAACTAACTAAGTCCATGTGCCACAACTGTTGAGCCTGTGCTCCCGAGCCTGGGAGCTGCAGCTACTGAAGCCCGCATGCCTTAGAGCCCATGCTCTGCAACAGAGAAGCCACCACAATAAAAAGCCCATGCACCACAATGAAAAGAAGCCCCCGTTTGCTGCAACTAGAGGAAAATCCATGCATCATGAAGACCAGCACAGCCAAAAATAAAATTATTTTTTAAAAATTCATCCAATCATTCATATGGCCAAAAACACTTGTCAAGGACATGGCATTATAGCTTGGTGCAAACAGAAACATTAAGTAAAGATGCTTTTAAGATTTTTAAACCTGATTCTTCAATTTTTATCCTACAAATGCCTAGGGGTAAGAAAAAGGAAGATCAAGTGTTCAAATGTCTTAAACTCTTCACAGATCCACTGAAATAGATAATAAGAAAAAGTCAAACAATTTTTTCACCAAATGAATTGAAGGCTGAGATATTAAGAGACTAGAAAATCTGAAGAGGAAAATAAGAAGTTGGTAGAAAGAAAGAAACAGTAGTTTCAGTTTTCAGTGGCCCACTCAGGTGACAGTGTCCAACAGACAGCTAGAAAGGCAGCACTGAGGCTTGGGTGAATAAGGGGCCCTTGAGACATAATTCTGGAGTTGCCTACCAAAGTAAAAGCAGAATCCCCTTAACCTCTTCATGCCATCTTCCCTATCACCAACAAAAACAACATTAATAAAGATCATTCATTTTAATTAAATAGATATAAAATAATCTGCCTCAGGAGTATAACTATCTGTGGTATTTGTGCATACCTCAGAGAAGTTTATTATTTGCATAAAGTACAAATCAATGGAACACTATGAAAAGTTTTTAAAATTCTCCACTCTGGGGGAGATTTATTTTGGTCTACAATTAAAATCAATAATTAATTAATTAGTTTCAGCAAATAGGATACAGATTTAAATATAACCAGGATTTAGAGCTATTACAGTTTAAAATAATGTTAATAAGTATTTTTTAAACTGCACTAGCAGGAATTAGTCAGAAATTGGCCATAAACTAAAGTTCATTTTGGCATCTAGTTGTAAAATTCACAAAGCATTTAAGTATACAGATGTTTGAGAAGAAGAAAATTTAGAGAAACTGACAAATTCTAACAGAAGGAAATGATACATACTTATCAATTAGGAAGAGCTTTGAAAAGCATCCACTTGGAAATGGGTTCTATTTTTATTAGAGATGGGCCCAGTTTATTATAGTATGCTCCCACTCTTTCTGCATATCCTTTTGAAAGCATTTATCTGTTTCTCTATTAATAACTTTTTCCACTAGAGGGTGATATGATAACTGAATACTAAAGGTCATAAAAAGCACGCAGATCAGTATCTTGCGTGGCAGAACGAAGTATATTCCGAGAGATCAGGGATGAGGGATAACAGACAGACAGACAAAATGAGGTTGTACATGACCTGCGTGTTCCAGGCACTACACTACTTGCTTTGCGTAAATCACTTCCCTCAATCCTTACAAAAAACATGTGAAGTAGGTGTTACAGTCTTGTTTTACAGGTAAGGAAAAAACAGGTCAATGAGACTGCATATTTATGGCCATATAATGAGTAGCAAAACCAGAATTCAAGCTCAAGTCTGAAAAGCTCTTTTCACTCTACTATGGTAGGGGAAACTCGTCTCCTCCAGTGTGTCCCCTCTGTCCGCGTCCACCACCCTCTCCACATATTCAAAAATGGATTAAACCAGGCTGAGTCAATGTTTTCCAGTCTGCCATCCTCCACAAATGGAGGAGGCATGGCTATTTGTTGGGCTGTTTCCCAGTATATATTATTCAATATAACTGTCCTCTGGACCTCTCTCCAACTAACAGAATTTGAAATTCGGCTCTTTGTTTTACATAAAGACAAGGTCAGGGGCTTTCTGATGTGGTCATTGTTTTCTAGAACTCTACCTAAATACAGGAGAATTCAGAGCCCTATTAGATTTCAGATGTTAGGAACATTGACCTACAAAGTTTGCCACTTACTCTGGTTCAAGGGAGTAGTTGGAAGATGCTGGACTAAAAACAAATCTGTACTTCTGACTCCCTGACTGGCTAGCGATCCTTGTGCCTAGCTCCTCTATTGTTTAGCACCTAGAGACAAGAAAATGCCTGAGGCCCCTAGACACTAGACATACTGCTTCTTTGAATATAGATAGATAGATAGGTGTAGATATATATATGTATATATATATTCAAAACATTTATGTCCTATTTGAGGGGAAAAGGACTGAAAAATAATCTGCTTAGGGACTTCCCTGGTGGTCCAGTGGTTAAGACTCTGGGCTTCCACTGCAGGGCATGACTCAGGTTTGATCCCTGGTTGGGGAACTAAGATCCCACACGCCACGTGGAGGGGGGAACACAGACACACACAGTTGTTTAGCTACCAGGAGAAATCTAACAGTCAGGATGGGGAAAAGACAGATAAGAGGCAAGGAAGGAAGTTCCGTGAGAACAAACAGAAGGCACCATGATAGACACGGAAGAAGCACAAATGAGTGCTCAAACATGGTTCTCTGCTCGAAAGATCAGGAGGATACAAGACCTGGTCTTATGGTAATCTTATTTGCTTTTCATTTTAGTAGAAAATGACTTGATACTCTACATCAAATATGGGAAAGGAGTGTTTTGTATGGGCTAGGCCTCTCTTCAGAAAATGAGTTCTGTTATTTAAAAATATGGTTAAGACTGTTGACCCAGGGAAGAGTTGGGCATTCCTACCTGGGGAAGCAAGTTGAATTTAGAATTTGCAAGCAGACTAACAAAATTTACAGAAATAGCACACAACCCCTGTTTAAAAAGCACACCTGATGGGCTCCAGAGAGACTGGTATGTTATTAGCCTCAAACCGTCACGTCTTCCTGTTACAACCTTAGCCTGAGTCCTTGTCAGTTCAATGCTCATTAAATATCACAAAGGAGAGCACCTAACTCAGCAATCTGTACTTTCTAAAGGACAGCTCTGTTGACTTAAAATGTGATATGGGATTAGAAAGCCACCACAATCCAGAGTCTACAACCTAAACAGACTTGTATTCTGAAAATCTTGTTTAGTAACGTTTGTCAAATTCTACCATAGGGGTCAGCACAGCACATGGAAAGAAAAGGTGTTTTTTTAACTAGGCAGATCTGACTTAAAATCTCTCACCACTTACACAGTAAAATTTTGGGGTGCTGGCCTCTCTGCCAGCTTGGCTTACTTAACCGTCATAGGAACTTGCATACAATATGGACATAATAAACACCAATTGTTGACTGCTACTACCCTTGACTTTTAACATTATGAAAGTCTGGAATTTCTAACTTATATTATGGATATAGGGTCCCATTAGAACAAATCTTTGGTGACTAGGCAGAAAAAAGATTGCCCTCGGAGTTTTGACAGTTTCTATTATGGTTCAAAAGATCAATGCAATGAAGCACCAAAAATGGCTTTCCTCATTAATATCATATTTGTATATAAATAGCATGTTCAGGTATGACAAAAAGTAAGTCTAGTGGTCCAAAGCTTATGTTTAAGAAACTGCCCGCCCACACACAAAAAAAAACATTTGAAAGACACGCTGGGTATCTAGAACGGAATTTTTACAATAACTATTATATCTCTACTCTTCTCTGAAGTCATGGTTTAAGATGATTTAAAAGAAACTGTGGCTTAGGGTAATATCTGTAAAAGTGTCTTGTGTTTATAATGATCAATAGTTTAAAGTGTCATGTTTATAATAATCAGTAATTAAGAGCTGCTCAAAAAATAGTTTTGAAATAATGAGTTTTCCCCTATTTACTATATTTAAAGGATTTATACACATGGGTGACTAATATTTTCTTTTGAGGCAACATAGTACTAGGTGATACTTTTAAAATGTTGGGGAAAAAAAGTGCTGTTGGGAACGATCTTGAAGAAGTGTTTCAAGCACAAACAAAACGGGAAGCAAGCTAATCTCAGAGTGACGTCCCACTTTGTAGAAGGGCACCTCTGTCTTGGCCATCAAATAGTTTTGTGTTTTTCTTGCCATGTTTATGAAGGCAAATGACCTACAAGTGAACGGCCTATGGAAAGCGTGTGACACAGACAGAGACACACGCCCAGCTGACCTACCGCTGTCACTCCTGTGGCCCTGTGTGTGCAACACGATCATGTGTACTCACAGCTCAAGAGTCACAAGTGGAAACAGACTCGAGTTCAGTACTATCTGTATAAGACATATCTAAAGTTCTGTTTACAGTTTTATCTTGAAGGGAAGGGAAAGATAAAGCACCCATCAAATCTGTGTGCTACAAGTTTTCCTACTGAACATTATGATGACTTCTCCTTTAGGACAATGGTATGTTTCGTCTAGCTGCCTTTCTAGTTTTATATTTAAAATGCAGCAGAACTCAGTGATAGCTTTGCATTGTTGAGAAAGGCTTAGCTGTGATTAAACTTTTTTCTTAAATAAGATAATGCAATTAAACACTAAACCCCTCTTCTTCCAACTGAATCCTCAGAAGGTGATATACATAAACTCCCTCTTTTAAGACAGTAACCTTGAGGAAGAGAGATCCAGAGATGAGGACATGAACCGAGCAAACTGCACTCTGAAAGATCTGAGCCTTACCAGCGAGGTGGGGCTGCGCTAGTAGTGTTCAAGCCAAAGCCCCACGCCAACACCTTGAGACAGGGGTAGTAAGAGGGATGAAAACCACCAGCTGAAGCCAGTTCCTTCTTAGATCAAACCTACTAAATAAAATGTAAACCTGCAGACAAGCTAGGGAAATTAGGGATAAACATATTTTAGAAAGAGCTTAAAATTCACAAGGCGAAGCAAAAATGATATAGCAATGTCTATAGCATTTAAGTGTCTAAGCTATTTCATTGCTGGTCAAGTCAGGTTAAAGAGAATGATGTTAAATCTGTTTGCATATTGTTTATGGGCAAAATAAAATTTAAAAGTAAGCAACTAAGAGCATGAGGATAAACTACTTCAGTCAATATTTATTTTTAACATCTGTAAAATAAGTATGATATTATTTGAGTTAAAATGCTCCTTTCCAAAGATGTGCTTAACTCACAGTCTATTCTATATGGATATTCATTATTTTTATCTAATTTTTAAATAATAAAGGACCAGAAAGCATGCAAACATAAAGATATATAAGCGAAGAAGCCTGAGGGGAAAAGCAGGATAGAAGTTATGCTACATACCTCATTCATTCTGAGTACAATAATTCTTACTTTCTCTCCTCTTTATATAGACCATTAGATAGCAACACTGCCTAAAATATTGATTAAGATAAATTCTAACTCTAGCAAAATGCACATGATGTCTTATTGAATTTCCTGTAAATTCAATAGCACCAAAATATAGAAGAAAATAAAATTCAATGCAGAAGAGAAGTCAGCACTTTGTTGACGAAGGAGCTAGTCAATAAGACCAAGATACATAAAGAAAACTTCTATTTTCAACTTTGGGTGTATGTGTATTCAGTCTTTACAACTTAATTTTTATTACAGAAAACTTTATACATACTTTGTAAACTACGTAGAATAGCCACAAACTCCATGTCCCTGTAAAAGCTTCAACAATTAGCCACTCATGGCCAATCTATACCCTCCTCCTTTTTCTTCCCTTTGGTATTATTTTGAAGCAAAGCCCCAGCACTGTATCATTTCATTCTGACTATAATTTGATGGGGGAAGGGAAATATAACAGAAAGACTGGGAAGTGAGAGAAATGCTGCTTTCTCTCCACAGTCCCTGCCTGCAATTTTAAGTGATATACCCAGGAATGTTTTGAGGAAATAAGCCCATATGCCACGGCAAAGAACTGGCACTGGCAATTGCATATTTACTGCAGCTTCCCAAACACTTGCCCCTTCTCCCTCAGACAGCAGCTCCCTGCCTATCCAGCAAGGATAACTCTGGGAAGCAGTGAGAGTTGTGGACAGTAAGAGTGTATCCAGTCTCTAACTCTGGCACAGCCTCCAAGGACTGTATAAAATGGAATTGTTTTCCTCAGCACCAGATTAGTTATTAAGTCCCTGAATTGATAGGATTCCTTCAGTTTAGACAGGAGTCTAAATGTCTACCTTTTAAAACATGTCTATGACTAATTTCATGAGCTATCACCAACCAAGTGGGATAAGGAGGCAGATACAACAGAGCTATCTCCCAGGAAAGGAACAGGGAAAGGAAAACTATAAGCAAGGGAAACAGTGGCAGAAACTTGACAGAAAAGTTGGGAATCTAACTGTATCTTCATATTATCTCCTATTTTTCACAGTCAGATGCCAACCAAAATGGTGTGGTTACCCTATGGTTAGTATTCAAACTGTGTGGAGAAGCAAATGGAGAGCTCCGCTAACATGGAGTCAGGAAAAAACCCAATTCCTCTGGGGTTCCGACATGATTTCATCTTAATAAAATAACCAGAAAAAGAAGAGTAGTGAAGATAGCACCATACATTCTTATTGTTTTATAATGCAGAAAACACATTTCGTAATCTTAAACATGTTGGTGTCTAGAGTATTTTAACTTTTGAAAATACTCAGATTTCCTCAATAACCAAATACTAATACTCAAACAGCAATTTCATCTTGTTTACATAACAAAGAGAACACTGTTTACAAAGAATATACCTTAATAATCGCCATAATAAGAAAACTAATTTGAGGTAACTTCTAGTAACTTGTGCCACGGGGTAAGGCTTGTGAGTACTCAGCCCATCAGACCAGCTGCACTTGGTAATGAGATCCTTCACTACTTGATCTACACAAATCATGTTTCACTCCAACTGCACACAACCTATTAACGCCTGTCCCAGGGACAAAACTGATGATGAGATTTGGTATTAATGATTTTTCATAGTAATAGAAGCCTTCTCTCCATTTAATAATACTGTCCCATTACCAGGATTTCTAGTATCTTCTGTTAAAAAAAAAAGAAAACTGGTTCATTTTATTACTACACAACTGAAGATGAATTCTGCAATGATACAAACACTGTGAGCCAAGTTTCGCCAAAATTAACACAGATATGTAAAACGTCTCAGGTGGAGAGCAGACTAAAGGTACTCACTTTTGTTGTCTTTGTATAGAACGGGGAGGAGAGTTGGTGAATAGGCAGGTCCACGATACTATTAGAGTTTGTGACACTGTTACTGTGTGTGTGTTCATCTTCCCTGCTGCTGTCGTCAGACTGATCAAAATCATCACTCTCCTGGTCCATTTCCTCTTCCTCTTCATCCTCCTCATCTTGTTCACCAGCATGTTCTTCGTCTTCCTCTTGTTCTTCCTGGTTTCCGGAGGAGTCCTCATCTACAGAAATAAACCGGTTGTTGTTCTCTTCCAGCTGTCCTTGCTGGGAATCGCTTTGGTCTCCAGGCCTAGGTTCTGCTCCGACGACTTCACCATTCCTCACCGCGTGCTCCTCCTCTTGGTGTCTGAGCGGCTGCTGCGGCTCCTCCTCCAGCACGCGGTTCATCTGCTCCTCATCTGCCTGGCTTGAGGAAGGGTTCCCTCTCAGAGAGCCTCCAGTGCGTCGTCTTTTGCTGCCCACAGAGAGCAGTTCCTGATTCATTTCCAAAAGCCAGCTTGCTACTTCTTGGACCTTGGCTAGGCTATCAGAAGATGCAAAGGTTTTCACATTCTGTAGAGAAAAATGAGAGGGAGAAGAAAGGTTTTTACAATCTACATTATCTTCTACTTTTATATGTCTGTACTCCAAATTTTAATACAGATTGTAAAAAGTATTAGATGCCAATGCAGACATTAGATGTTCTTTTGAAACCAATAGAAACTTTAAATTATAAAAGTTATGAGACTTTATAAAGACACACAAAAATCATATAGTAAATAGTTTTATTTTAATCTCCTTTTAAAAATAATTTTAGAACAAAGGTTTATAGTTTATTTGCTTTGACCAACACAACACAATCTAACCAACAAAATATTCTTAAATTTTAGATCAGTAGATCATAAACTATACCCTTCACCAAACTTCCACAAAATGTTAAAAAGTGTATCACAAAAAACCTATTCAATGCTCAGTTAAGTACAGGAAATACTAAGATAAACCAAGATTAAAAGACCTTTTTTTTTTAACCTTAAGAATTTCCCAAACTTCTCATCACACAAGTTTGCCTTTAGATAGTTTTCTGAGTTACCAAATATAATCACTTTGATTTTTGTTTTTCATAATGAATATAAATCAACCAGACATCAAATAAATTAAAGTTTATTTCAAAGAAAAGAAAAGAAAAAAAAAAATCATTAAGTTCATACCCTCTGACCCAGTCACTCCACTTCTGGCAATCTATCCTAAGGAAGTATTCCTAAAACAGAAAAAAAAAAGTGATGCAGAGGATACTCACTGCAGCTTTATCCACAAAAACAAAAAATAAAATTAAATGCAAATTAAAATAATCAAAACCCAAATGTTCAAGACAAAGGAGCCCATGAGATAGGATATATTTAGTATTATCTAAACTAAATACATCAAAACATGCTGCTCATAAAAAATTTGTGAAAACATGGATGCTAAGGGCAAAAGGCAGGACATTATACAATCATAGAATGATTTTTAAACTGCATAATGACTAGATTGAAAACAATATTTCAAAATATAAACTGCATTTAGGCAGTGGTATGATAGGTGCTTTAACTCAATTTTTACTTTATTTCTCAAATTTTATGTATGTATCAAGCATGTTTACTTTTATGCTTTCAACAGTGGCTTTAAAATTTGATCTGATACAGAATCCTTTCATAACGCTCCTTCTTAGATTTCATCCTTTGCAAATATCTATATGGACATAATTGAGCTTAAAAAAATAATGTCAACACATTACACAAGTTCATATAAAATTCCTTTAAAAAATATCTTTAAGGATTTCAAGAGAAGGAAATACAATATTCATTTTCTATCATGTCTCAAGAGTAACTACTTTATGTTACAATGATCTTGAAATAAAACAGCCTTATCCACTTTCCCAATCCTTGCCAATAGATGATCACTCCCCCAAAGGTCCACAGGTCTCACTGCAAGCTTTAAGATGGGGTCAAGAGAGTTCAAAAGAAAGTTTTAAAACAGCAATATTTCATTTTCTTTTCTATAATCAACCATTTCTAAGAAATAAGGTACAGTGAGGGAGGGGGATTCTTAAATTCTAATTACACTAGAAGTTCAAATATAGAAAGAGTTTTAAAGATGGACCCCTGAGACACTCCATCATCCTAAAAGAAGAGAAGTAGGCAGCAAAGGTGACTAAGTAGGAAAACCAAGAAAGAGTGGTACTTGTGAAACCAAGTTAAGAAAGCTTACCCAGCAGGAGAAAGTAAATGATGACAAGTATGGCTGATAGACGAAGCAGGATGAAGACAAAGAACTGAGCACTGCATTCAGCAACATGGAAGTCACTACTATAGAAGCAGTTTCTATTAGTTGAAGTCTGATACTGATAAAAGTAGAATTAAGAGACTGGGAAAAGAGAATAGGGATGGTGAGCGTGGACAAGGTTGGAGTTTGATGCAAAAGGGAACAAAGGAAAAGGAGTGGAAATTGGCAGGGAAAATGGTGTCGAGAGAAGATTTTTTATTCTTTAAGACTAGAGAACTAGCAGAATATCTATACACTGACAGGAATGATCCAGCACAAAACAAAAAAAGTTGATCATGTAGTCAAGATACAGAAGAAACAGTGAAATTATATCCAGAGAACTAGCAGAATATCTATATACTGACAAGAATGATCCAGCACAAAACAAAAAAAGTTGATCATGTAATCAAGATACAGAAGAAACAGTGAAATTATATCCATAATAATTAAAATGGGATAATGAGAAAGAGTTCAAAAGTTAGAAAAAGGGATAATTTAAAAAAAGGATACTACATTCATGGTGATAGATGGAAAAGCAAAACAGTATTAAATAAATACTTTAAATTTATCTCTTTCACCATATTTCTTAATGTGGGAACAGTCGGAAGAAAGTCAGCTTAAAAATAACATATTGAAAAACAGTGACCTACATAAATGAAAAATACATACACATACACATGCGTGCACGCATGCAGTACCTTTATGTCTCTAACGGTAAATCTGCCATACACAGGTTTTCTTAAAAGCTAGAATCAAATTCTTGCTTTAGTAAGTGTGTCTAAAGTTCAGCCCTCCTAACACTAACAAGAACATTTTTCACTTGGATACTGAGGCACAGAGCAGCATGAAGAAAGCGACATTGCCCGCTATAATGCAAGCTCCAAAAAAGCTGCTCTTTGTGTACCCAACTCAACAGGCATGTTCTTACAAGATTGAAACAGGTTAAATGACATATTAAGAAAAATTTACCAAAATAAAAAAAAGAGAGAGAGAACAATGGTCATAAAACAATCATAAATCATAAAGAATGTGTGTACAGAAGCGAGGAGGCTGTTGGTAAGCAGCTGACCTATCAACAAACAGAAAGTTTATAACTGGCATTTCTAAAATATACCAGTATTGGTCAACAAAGAACACTTCTCAACTATGAACAATAACAACACAAATGACTATCGTTGTATAACTTGAGTGTTTTATTGAGGAGAACAGAGAAGAAATGGGTTAAGCCAGTAAAAATAACTGACTCATATTTACAGAGAGGCATGTAAACAGATTTCAAAGTAATACAGATTCTTATAGGTAGACCTGGTCAATAATGGTAAATCCAAGTAGAAGAATCAGATTTAAAGCACAGTCAATAAAAAAATATGTAATAACAAAGTGGAAAGTCAAATTACAAGAATTCTAGAATATCTGAAGAGGCTGAAAATATCCAACTGATAGATTTACATAAAAATTTTTATGCATCATATTTTATTGGATTGGATTTTTTGACTCATTTTGAGAGTGGAAAACAGTAATAAATATATAGAAATTAAGAGAAAAAATTTCACTTTCTGTTGGTATTAATTAAAAAAAACAGTATTTCAGGAAATTTGTTCTTTCTAATAATAATCTATTAAATAAATCAATGACCAAATAAATAACAAATATCCAATAATTAATAGGAAATCAGAATGAACTATTAAATACTTTTAAGGGGGAAAAATTTTAAAGATAGTTAAAATCGTTTATAAAAAAAAAAAAAAAAAAAACTTAAGCACCCATAATTTGAAACTTGAAAACTGCCATACAGGAAATGTTCATAAATTGGGTATTAATAAAAGCACATTTTTGCTTTTCAAAATTCTAATTTTAAACTTTTTTAGAGAAAACTTTCTGTATGATTTAGGGCACTTGTGTCATATATAACACAAACACCAATAAATAGAATCCTATGCCCTAAAAAAAAATTATGTAAACTTTAAGAGTGTTCTTTTACTTCTGAATCTTACCAGTATATGATGTCAAGATATATCAAACACATGACTTACATTTTTACCAATAACCAGTGAGACTGAACTTGAGGTCGATAAAACAAACTCTGATGGCTAATATATTTTGACATTAAATTCCATGATTTTTTGACAACTTAGCATGATGAGACTGGAAATGATTTAAGGTCAAGAATAATACTGATAAAAGAAAATCATAGAAATTTTAAATTGAAAACGCTCCTCACTTCACAAAGTGAAAGAGTTCAAAGAGATTAAGTAGTTTTCAAGTCTGCTAGCTTCAAGCTAGCAAAGAGCAAAGCAGGAACCAGAAAGTGACATTCAACTGGGTTTTCCTTCATGAGCCTCAGTCTACATAGCTAAATATGCCAAAGTCCTCACACTGACACTGACCTCTTCTCCAAAACCAGAATCACTACAATGCTAGATTATTACTCTAAAACACTCACTGAGCACCCAATATATATATTTCAGGCACATATTAATTTTCTAGAGCATGTGTGCTCAGTCATGTCCAACTCTTTGCAACTCCATGGACTGTAGTCTGCCAGGTTCCTCTGTCCGGGGAATTTTCCAGTCAAGAATACTCGGGTGGGTTGTCATTACCTTCTCCAGGGTATCTTCCCAACCCAGGGACTGAAAGTGCATCTCTTGCGTCTCCTGCATTGGCAGGTGGAATCTTTACCACTGAGTGACCTGGGAAGCCCCTAATTTTCTAGAGGATAATGTTTAGAAATGTTAATCAATGACTTTTAACCTGAACCTATGGTAAAATTAAATTTTACAATACAACTCTTTATGCACGTATTTAAACAAATCTCAAACAATGGTTTCAGAGAGAAGGAATGATGAAACGGTTATACCTAAAGTCTCTATAAATCACTATGCTTAATTAAATTTCATCATTCACAGTAATTGTGTTCTATAAAGTTGCCATAAATACCAAACAAGGGTTTCTAACAGAAATATAGGATTAAGTTCCTGTAAGCCTCTAGTCACATTTTTGCCAACTGATCAATACATAATCTTTTCATATGTGTATTTCTATTTAAAGACATGCTATTTATTAATAATATGTAATAGATTCATTAACACTGAGGTCAGTCAACAGGACTATAAACTCGAGCCTGAATGAAGCTTATCTACCATGTATGCTCTCCATAAGGCACATCACAACACCAGGCAGCCCCTCAAAGCAGCTTAGGGATCGTTTTAAACAGCACAATCACCAAAAACCAGCACGGCAAGTTTTTAGTGAAAAATATTTCACTAAACAGACCATGAAATGGACACTTGTTTAGAATATGAAAGCTGAAACAAGAGAGCAGAATGTCACCTTGTTCAACCTTAGATGGGAAAGTCCGTGAAGGTGACTCAAATAATTTGCCAATCTGTGCATGCAAACATCTACAAATTCCTCTGAAAGTACCACAAGTACTGAATTTTGGTGCTACAGATAAAGTTTAATGAGTAGGCAAATTCACAAATGAAGAATCTTCAAATAATGAGGCTGGATTTACCTACTGTATCTAAATCCTGTAGATGGTACACCGATTGTGATTCAAGAGACACACAATATTCTGAGATATCTTATCTGTGAAGAAGCCACAGCATTACTTATTTATTGCTACGGTTCTGGTAAACTACAAAGGATAAACGATCAAAGAAATTAAAAGCTCAACATAGGTATTCATCACTAAATTTTTCACATATGAATCAAAAGAGCACATAGCCCATATTAAGATTTTGTGTAAAATAATGGCTGGAGACAGAAAAGGGAGCAGGGTACCACTTCTCCTCCTATTAAATAAAGAGCACAGGCTTCTCTTGGCAACATGAAAGTCCAGAGAGGCCTGAACTAAGGGCATCTAAAGGAAGAGATGCTAGTCAAAGCTACGGTTTTTCCAGTAGTCATGTATGGATGTGAGAGTTGGACTATAAAGAAAGTTGAGTGCTGAAGAATTGATGCTTTTGAATTGTGGTGTTGGAGAAGACTCTTGAGAGTTCCTTGGACAGCAAGGAGATCCACCCAGTCAATCCTAAAGGAAATCAGTCCTGAATATTCATTGGAAGGACTGATGCTGAAGCTGAAACTCAAATACTTTGGCCACCTGATGCAAAGAAATGACTCACTGGAAAAGACCTTGATGCTGGGAAAGATTGAAGGTGGGAGGAGGAGGGGACGACAGAGGATGAGATGGTTGGATGGCATCACCAACTCGATGGACATGAGTTTGAGTAAGCTCCGGGAGTTGGTGATGGACAGGGAAGCCTGGTATTTTTCAGTCCATGGGGTTGCAAAGAGTCAGACAAGACTGAGTGACTGAACTGAACTGATTATGATAACTGCTATTAAAAAAAAATTCAATAATTAGGTTACTGAGATAAAATAGAAATACTGTGACTTTCCACAAGTTCTAGAAAATATAGGTGACTTTTAGTCATTACAGCTGGTTAATCTAACAGCACTTCAGACCTAATTTCAGTGTTTTCTTTAAAAAGTTTCCCATGAACTTTTAAGTTTCTTATGAACACTGTTTCACAAAAGACATCTGATTATTCATAACCATTTGAACTGCTTATATTAGGCTGCCTAAAGAAGTTAAAGCCGGCACAGTATACCTGTTAAAGTGAGCTCTGAGAGCCCTTTTCAGAAGGAATTAGAGCCGTGAGCCTCCAAAGAAGATTCCCAGGCAAAGACTGTGAAATCGCAGCAGTCACTGAGGAACACTGGTTACCTGACATACACTGGGTGATCTAAGAAACCTGCCAAAGCCTCCGAAGGACTGTGCAACACTAACGTTTCCAAAAACCACTATGCTTGATCTACAGTCATTTAAGAAGTTTTAAGACATAGATGGCAGGAAAATCAACCAAACTGTACTGATCATCAAAGCTTGGAATCACTTTCTGTAAGCAAGGTCGGTTTGTCCCTGAATCCTAAAAAACCTCCCTAATCACCAAGATTTCTTCTCTGACCACACCACTTAGTAAAACTCCAGCTTCATATTCTGAACTCTCTATATGACAAATTAATATTTATTATTAACCACTATGCTCAAACTGATTAAAAGTAAGTATCTGGGATACATACTAAATACCACTTACTTATCACTCTGCTACTCAAAATCCACCAAGAGCTTCCCATCTCACTCACAATGAAAGTCATTTTTTAAAAAAATGTTGCCTGTTAGGCCTTGTATGATATATGCCACCCCACCACTCTGAGCTCATATTCTGCTATTCTCTTTTTCACCTTGCTCCACTCTTTCTGTCCTTGCTGTTTCTGAAAGAGGAAAATATGCTGCTACCTCAGAGTCTGTGCACTGGATAAAGCTTCTGTCTGAATGCTCTCCCTCACATATCTGTATGGTTCTTTCCATTATTTTCTTCAGGATTCTTTTCAAACATCCTCTAACAAATGCACTTTTCCTAATAATCTTACTCAAAATAATAATTTCCTTCAGTTCAGTTCAGTTGCTAAGTCGTGTCCGACTCTGCAACCCCATGGACTGCAGTACGCCAAGCTTCCCTGTCCATTACCAACTCCCTGAGCTTACTCAAACTCAGGTCCATCAAATCAGTAATGCCATCTAACCACTTCATCCTCTGTCGTCCCCTTCTCCTCCTGCCTTCAATCTTTCCCAGCATCTGGATCTTTTCAAATGAGTCAGCTTTTCGCATCAGGTGGCCAAAGTATTTGAGTTTCAGCTTCAGCATCAGTCCTTCCAATGAATATTCAGGATTGATTTCCTTTAGGATTGACTGGTTGGATCTCCTTGCAGTTCAAGGGACTCTCAAGAGTCTTCTCCAACACCACAATTCAAAAGCATCAATTCTTCAGCGTTCAACTTTCTTTATAGTCCAACTCTCACATCCATACATGACTACTGAAAAAAACCATAGCTTTGACTAGATGGACCTTTGTTGGCAAAGTAATGTCTCTGCTTTTTAATTTTCTGTCTAGGTTGGTCACAGCTTTCTTTCCAAGGAGCAAGTGTCTTTTAATTTCAGGGCTGCAGTCACCATCTGCAGTGATTTTGGAGCCCCAAACAATAAAGTCTACCACTGTTTCCACTGTTTCCCCATCTATTTGTCCTGAAGTGATTGGACTGGATGTCATGATCTTAGTTTTCTGAATGTTGAGTTTTAAGCCAACTTCTTCACTCTCCTCTTTCACTTTTATCAAGATTCTCTTTAGCTCTTCTTCACTTTCTGCCATAGGGTTGTGTCATCTGCATATCTGAGGTTATTGGTATTTCTTCCAGCAATCTTGATTCCAGCTTGTGCTTCATCCAGTCTGACATTTTGCATGATGTACTCTGCATATACGTTAAATAAGCACGGTGACAAAATACAGCCTGGATGTACTTCTTTCCCGATTTGGAACCAGTCTGTTGTTCCATGTCCAGTTCTAACTGTTGCTTCCTGACCCGCATACAGATTTCTCATGGGGCAGGTCAGGTGGTCTGGTATTCCCAACTCTTTAAGACTTTTCCACAGTTTATTGTGATCCACACAGTCAAAGGCTTTGATGTAGTCAATAAAGCAGAAATAGATGTTTTCTGGAATAGATGTTTTCTTGCTTTTTTGATGATCCAACGGATGTTGGCCATTTGATCTCTGGTTCCTCTGCCTTTTCTAAATCCAGCCTGAACATCTGGAAGGTCACGGTTCACATACTGTTGAAGCCTGGCTTGGAGAATTTTGAGCATTACTTTGCTAGTATTTTTCATTCCCTTGCATCACATTATTCCCCTCTCCCCCTTTGCCCTGCTTCATTCTTCTCCATAGTACTGTATGAAAGCACTGGAATATTGTCTGTTATATACAGTGCCCATCTATCTATCCATTAATTACTCCTATATTATCTGCCTCTTCCCACCAGAATTTAAGCTACACAAGGAAAAAAGACTTTCCTTTTTCTCCAGTATTTTCAGGACCTACAAAAATGCTTGGCTTAGTAGGTTCTCAACACATTTATTGAGTAAATAGTTATTAAACCTTGTTAAAGCCAGCCATGTGCTGAGCAATTTTTCCT